>NW_017674564.1:65709-92429 GCF_001879085.1 Nicotiana attenuata
TATCAACCGACGTCTTTTTACTTTACCGGCGTCTACCTACGCTCTTAGAAGTCTCCTCCACAGCCCGAGGGGATGGTATCGAAGGAGTCGCTCCCCTCGCGGACGCCGCCACAGGCAGCGGTTGAGGAATCTCCGCGACACCATCACTGGGCGAGCCGCAGGGAATGTATCCATCTTCAGAATCAGTACCCGCCCCAGGTAAGATGACGACGCTCTTTTTCTTCTTCTTAGGGGCGCTCCGACCTGCCAACGCGAATAAGTCATAACAAATACGTAGGGAATTCCCAAACCGTAGCCAAAGAATTACCTGACGGGCCGTACTGCCGAAGAAATGCAGCGCGAATAAAAAAGAGGAAAGAAAAACAAAGGTCACTATGGCCGTATGGTCGAAGGCGCAAGCAGCACTAAAATCTACAAGTAGAAATACTTACGTTCTGGATTCCATCTTTCCGGGAACCCCTCGGGATTTGACACCAGGTGCTCCGTCCTGATGTAGAAATATTTACGCCAAAAGCGGCGGTTGGGCTTATCATCGGCTTTAACGACCAAGCCCTTTGCGCCACGACCTTTCAACTGCAGCATGGTACCCCTCAGGTAACCAGCGCTGAACAACTGTAAGAGGTGGTGGACCGAGACGCTGCACCCGGCCCTGGCCGCATAAGTGGTCATGATACGGCACACCTTCAAAGTATAGGGAGTGAGATGGGCCGGACACACATTGTAAAACGGCAAAGCTCCTCCACCTGAGGGTAGACTGGAAGGTCGTAACCGATCAAGAACGGGTACTCATAGAAGGTGCAATATCCAGGCCGGTGCACATTGGCATAATCCGTCCCGGCCGGAACCATTTCCACGTGGTCCGGAATATGGTGCGTCTCTCACAGATCATTTAAATGGGATTGTAGTAAAACGCTGTGCTCCCAGGGAAGATCAGGGCTTTTAGTTGGAAAATCCCTGCGAACGTGCGTCTCCTTCGGAAGGACATTGTCTACGCTGAGAGGAACAAGGGCCTTCTCCGCCTTTTCCCCTTCACCACCGGAAGATGGCGGAACCCTAGACGGGGCATTATCTTTGGCCTTTTTATTATTCTGTCCGCGTTTTGTCATGATTATGCTACTTGAGAAACGAAGCACTGACGATAGGAAGTGTGGTTTCAACAGAAGTGGGAGAGTCCCTCACAAAATAACGGTTACAAGAAAGGAAGGCAAAGGAGTGTATCAGAAAATACTTTTCAGCGGCTTGAAAGTGGAATCAGATCAAACCTCTCTCATACTTATAAGGATAAGTTGCACAGGAATCGAAGAGTCATGATTCAAAACGTGCGCCGGAAACCAAAACGTCACTTCATCCTCTGAACCGCCTCGGGGGAAAATATAATGATGATGCATACAGGCGATGACATCATTCCAAAAAGAAAGCCACGCGTCAGCGGCTCAACAACGTCATATATTTCACTTCATTCATAATGCCGCCCCTGGTCGAGGTCAAATTCTCTTAAGCCGAGGTTCGTATTTCCGCCCGTCGAAGACGCCCACCGAACGCGTCTCCAACGGGCGGAGGGACTAACTGTATAGGGTCAAATTTGACCCTCAGTATCTCTACGCCAGTGGGTACGCCCAATGAGTGTACGCCGACCAACGTAGCGGGTACGACTCGGCCGTGAGGACAAAAGAGACATCGTTTAGAACTCAGCGTCTACACTAGGGAGACGTTACCTATCTTTGTAACTTTTTGATTCTTTCGAGGAAGGTCTCCTATTATATATAGGAGACCTCCACATTGTAAAAGGGGGATCTGATCTAATACAACTCTCTCATTTATCTGGCTTTCTCTCTCTATATCTCTACTTCTAACGAAAATATCTTATTGGTAAACATTGTCACTTTGCAATATTAGATCTACAACAATATTATCATCTTTGCATCTCTAGGCTTATTATATTTGATTACGATTTACCCCTCTTCTATTTTTGATTGTTTTATCGCTTACAAAGTATATCGTTAACTTTTGAGCCAAACACTTTCTTCTAGATTTTTTTTTTGGGTTACTTTTTCTTCTCCATTGTGATGTCTTTGCCACAGTTGTTATTTTGTACAATATTTTAGTGCATTATTGTCATTAAACACCCTACTCTTCCTCCATCACATTTCACTTGATGCAATTTTTAGTACATTTCTGTCAATAAAAAGTTTTGAGCAAAATATCACGAAGCAGATGTCACAGTGTTCTTCTTTGTTGAGCCATCTGCCGGTTTTCTTCTTCTGCAATAATTGTTTTTTTCTCTTTCATTGCTACTTGTGATTCCTATAATGTAAATAGTGAAGCTATATTTCGATGCAGGTACCCTGTAGTAAAGTATTCTGTTTAGTTTGTAACCTTTGTTTCTTCTAGAGGTATTTTGATAATTATATTTCTTTTTCGAATTTGTGTTTTGATTTTCTTCTGTGAATTGAATTGCCTACTAATTCTTTTTTGTTATGCTGATAGGATACAAATAATCGGAGCACCTATTCTAAAGTGAAGTATTATGTTTTCCCTGGGATGGAGAATATGAGAGGGAGATCAATTATGAGTAGAAAAGATGGAAAAATGAGGAAGAATAGAAAAAAAACATACTACAAAAATGCGATTCAATGGATGTACACGGCAAGTTCCACTTATTTCTTCTATTTTGTTTTGTTTTTGTTATTATCTTCTTTATTTTTATTACATGTTTCTTTAATCTGAATAGAGGAAATTTTTAGCAAAAAATATGTTTACTATCTAATTAAAAGATATCTTTATACTTGCTTCTAATATATCATTAGCCTTGAATCATGTATTAACCCTCCCTTCCCCCATACACAATCATGATATATGTAAGTGGAAATTTTTCTTAAAAATTCTTTCCCTTTTATTTCCCTCTTTTAAAAAAATCGGATAGAAAATGCAGTTACCTAACTCTAATTCTACTGAAAATGTAAATGTGTGATTTCATCAATATGTAGAGTTATTTTTATATGTGTATTAATAATAATGATAATTAATATTTTATCTCTTTTATCCACTATATTTTATGGAAAAAGTTATTTTAAAATTGAGTTATAATTTCATAATCGCGCGAAGCGCGGAAAGTTTTACTAGTTACAATATAAAACTCTTCTTCTCGGTTGTAGACTGTTAATGCTGGACTTTCTCGCTTCTACCTTCTTTTCATCATTTCTCCTTCCTGGCAGGCATACAACAACAACAACGAACCCAGTAGTTTCTCACGAGTAGGAAAATTGTGGATAGTGGAAATTGAACCAATGACCTTATAAAGGTTTTGAACCCCCTTGACTACTAAACTATGCTATTCGTATCTCTCCTGGCACGCATACCAATTTGTTAGTATTTTAGCATTTTAATATCAAAATAAAATATGTCATAACTCCCAGTACTCCATAATGTAGAAAATAGCCATAACTCCCATAACTCCACTACTCCATGATGTAGAAAATGGCCATAACTCTTTTGTAACTCTTCTCCCATGTTCTCCATGATTTCATAACTTACTACCCCACTTTCTTCCAATTTAATTCAAGGAATGATTTCTACACCTATAAATAGGAGTCTTTCTTCCATAATGTAGTATGTGAAAAATAATTGAGAGTGTTTCAATAAAGTCTGTTAAAGTTGTGGAAAAAAAAAGAGAGTTTTTACTTTTGTTGAAGGAAGGTGTTCATCTTGGTGGAGCTTTGGACTCAACAAATTGTCCAGAGTTTGTTCGAGTCATACGACGTGATCAGGCTGTTGTATCCTGGGGGAGACAAGTCAAGAAGATTACTGCTGGACCAGTGAAGACTTTGCTGCAGTGGGCTTGAATCTCCTTAAAGAGAGCGAGATATCCGCGCCTCAGCCTTAAGATATTTTATTTTCTTCATTTTATTTTTCAACTGTAATTGTATTTTCACCAACAATTTTAAGGAGATTCAAATGGCTACAGTTAAAAAATCCGCGGATACCAAGGTGGGAGATCTCAACAAGCCATTCCGTTTCAATGGTACTCATTTCAAGAGATGGAAGGGTAAAGTACTTTTTTATTTGAGTCTTCTCAATGTTTCTTACGTTTTAACTGAGAAGAATCCAAGCAAAGTAGACAACTCCTCCATGAATGATGATGAGCTAATTGCCCTTCAACAAAAAATTGAAAAATATAATGATGATTCATACAAGTGTTGGTACTATCTTCTTAATTGTCTATCTGATATTTTTTTATGATTATTATGATAGAACTTACTCTACTGCAAAGAAAATTTGGAAAGCATTGCAGGGTAAGTATGATACCGAGGAGGCACGTGCGAAAAAATATGCTGCTAGCAGATTTTTTCGTTTTCAAATGGTGGACAACAAATCTGTAGTAGACCAAGCTCAAGACTTCATAATGATCGTTGGAGAGCTCAGGTCCGAGGATATTAAAATTGGAGACAATCTTATTTTTTGTAGCATAATAGATAAACTTCCACCTTCATGGAAGGAATTTCAAAAAACTATGCGTTACAAACAAAAGGAAACTTCACTTGAGACGTTGATAATGCGGATTCGCATGGAAGAAGAGGCAAGAGGCCAAGACGCACTAATGCAATCAGAAGAGAGCACTCTACAATCCGTCACTACAAAGGTAAATTTAATTACTTCAAATAATATTACTCTTGAAACTCACAAAAATACCTCTTTGAAGCCGAAAAAGAAGAATTTTAAGAAAAATTATGGTAGACTTCCCAAGAAGAATAATGGTGTAAACAACCAAGCACAGAATCAACAAGTTCAAATTGCGAAACCATGCTTTGTCTATGGCAAGAGTGGGCATATTGCTCGATTTTGCAAATTTCGGAAACGTGGTCCTACACCACAGGCAAGCGTTACCGAAGAGCCACTTGTGGCGGTGATAACAGACATTAACATGGTAGAAAATGTTGATGGATGGTGGGCTGATTCTGGAGCAAATCGTCATGTTTGCTATGATAGTGATTGGTTTAAAGTGTATAATCCATTTGAGGAGCCCAAAACCATCATGCTTGGTGATTCTCACACTACCCAGGTGCTTGAAAAGGGAGAGGTCGAGTTGAAGTTCACTTCAGGTAGAGTATTAATGTTGAAAGACGTACTTTATACTCCTTCAATGAGAAAAAATTTGATGTCTAGTTTTCTTCTTAACAAGACAGGCTTTAAACAAATTATTGAGAGTGATCAATATGTAATAGTGAAAAATGGTATTTTTGTGGGTAAGGGGTATGCATGTGATGGGATGTTCAAGTTGAATGTTGAGATGAATAAAACTCCTTCTAGTTCTGTTTATATGCTTTCTTCTACTAATTTTTGGCATGCTCGTTTGTGTCATATTAATAACCGTTATGTGGGAATCATGAGTAGTTTAGGATTAATCCCAATGATTAAAAAGAATTTTGAAAAATGTGAGGCTTGTAGTAAAGTTAAAATAACTAAAAGGCCTCATTTCCAAGTTGAAAGAAAAACTGAATTGTTGGAATTAGATCATTGGGAATAATTCATGAAATCACTCCACCTTATTCTCCTGTATCAAACGGCGTGGCTGAAAGAAAAAATAGAACTTTGGTAGAGTTGACTAATGCCATGCTTATTGAGTCAAATGCACCTTTAAATTTGTGGGGCGAAGCTATTTTGACGGCATGTTATGTGTTGAATAGGGTACCTCATAAGAAAACAAAATTAACACCATTTGAGGGTTGTGAAAAAATCACAAGACAAAGTTGGGTTATTTGAGAGTTTGGGGTTGTTTAGCCTATGTTAGGCTAACAGATCCTAAAATTATGAAATTAGGTAAAAAAGTTACCACTTGTGCTTTTCTTGGTTATGCTTCTAATAGTACAGCGTATAGATTTTTAAGTCTTGAAGAGAATATAATTATAGAATCAGGTGATGCTATTTTTCATGAAAATAAATTTCCATTTGAGTCTAAAAATAGTGGG
The DNA here is from genome assembly GCF_001879085.1 of Nicotiana attenuata. Taxonomy (NCBI): domain Eukaryota; kingdom Viridiplantae; phylum Streptophyta; class Magnoliopsida; order Solanales; family Solanaceae; genus Nicotiana; species Nicotiana attenuata. Next base: position 71,676 of record NW_017674564.1, read on the forward strand.
GGTCAAAGAGATAAAGATAATTTTTTGTCTATGCGTAGTTCTTCTACTTCTATTTTACAAAATAAAGAAAATGATGCTTTTGAGTTAAGAAGGAGTAAAAGAGCTAGAATAGAAAAAGATTTTGGTCCTGATTTTTATGTTTTTAATATTGAAATTGACCCTCTTATTTTACAAGAAGCTTTATTATCACCTGATGCTATTTTTTGGAAAAAGGCTGTAAATGATGAAATGGAGTCACTAATTTCTAATAAAACTTGAAAGTTGGTTGATTTACCACCAGGTTGTAAAACAATTGGATGTTAAAGGTTTTAAGCAACTAGAAGGCCTAGAATATTTTGATACTTTTTCTCTAGTAACTAGAATTACATTCATTAGACTTTTAATTGTTGTTGCTGCAATTTTTGATTTGCATATTCATCAAAGGGATGTAAAAACTATTTTTTTAAATGGGGACCTAAATGAAGAAATTTATATGGATCAACCTGAGGGTTTTATAGAAGCAGGCCAAAGTAAAGTGTGTAAACTTACTAAATCCCTATATGGCTTGAAACAGGCACCTAAGCAATGACATGAAAAGTTTAATTCCTGCATGATTGAAAATGGTTTTAAATCAAATGAGTGTGATAAGTGCATCTATCATAAGTTTTGGAATAATTCACATGTAATTGTTTGCCTCTATGTTGATGATTTGTTAATATTTGGCTCTAACATGAATGTTATTGGAGAAACTAAAGCATGCTTAGTAGCCATTTTGACATGAAAGATTTGGGTGAGGCAAATTTCATTCTTGGAATGAAAATTACTAGAACATGTGATGGAATTTTCCTTGACCAGTCACATTATATTGAGAAAATTTTGAAATATAATTTTATTGATTGCAAGCATGTTGTAACCCCTTTTGATTCACGTGTTCACTTATTTCCTGTACAAAGTGACAATGATGTGATAAATCAAAAGAAATATGCTAGCTTAATCGGAAGCTTGAGATATGTGACTGATTGTACTCGACCTGATATTGCATACGCAGTAGGAGTACTTTGCAGGTTTACAAGTAAGCCAGGTAGTGAACATTGGCATGCCAAAACAAGAGTTATAAGGTATTTACTTGGTACACAAACCTATGGCTTATTTTACAAAAAAATATCCTACTGTACTCGAAGGCTTTTCTGATGCAGATTGGAACACTTTATCTGGTGATTCCTGTTCTACTACAGGTTATATTTTTACTTTGGGAGGTGGTGCTATTTGTTGGAAATCGAAAAAGCAAACATAATTGCTAACTCTACCATGGAGGCTGAGCTAATTGCTTAAGCTTCAGCTAGTGAGGAAGCGAATTGGTTGAGAGATTTATTATTTCAAATTCCTTATTTTGAAAACCCAATTCCTCCAATTTTGATTCATTGTGATAGCAGTGCTGCAATTGGTATAGTACAAAACCATTATTACAACGGTAAATCCAGACCTATAAGGAGAAAACATAGTACTATGAGACCATATTTGACAAGTGGTACCATTAATGTTGATTATGTTAAATCTTGTGATAATCTTGCAGATCCACTGACTAAGGCCTTAGCAAGAGAAAGGGTCTGGAGCACATCGAGGGGGATGGGATTAAAGCCCACAAACTCATTATAACCAGGTTCAATGGGAAGAACGAATCATATGATGACTTGGTTTGAAATGCACTATTTTTTATTGTTCCATCCCTATGGTGTGAGTGCATTTATCCTGTAATGATTTGCGAGGTTGAGTTTTATTAACTCCTAATGAAAATGTGTAGCTCATATGAGTGGGGTGTTAGAGTTACAGGAGCACCCTTGACAGATTTCACCTATGTGAGTGTGGAAGTAGGCCGCTTCCTATGAGAATTAGGCTTCTTCTCAAAAACACTCATGAAAACCGGGATAGCACAAGGCTGTAATGTGTTGGCTAATAAAGCTCATGTCAACACCTTGATTATTATGTGTAAGCAGTGATAATTTATTTCCCTAAAGCAGTCATAGTTCAAGTCTGAGACCACTACTGACTCTGGAGTAAAGATCGTTGTTTTGCTAAGTGGAGGTTCAATGCAGAGCACACCTTCATTATGCATAATAGTCTCCCTTCAACTGGTAAACTCTCTTACATATTTTAATATTAAAATGAATGGGGGAATGTTATTATTTTAGCATTTTAACATTAAAATAAAATATGTCATAACTCGCACTGCTCAATAATGTAGAAAATGACCATAACTCCCATAACTCCCACTACTCCATGATGTAGAAAATGGCCATAACTCTTTTGTAACCCTTCTCCCATGTTCTCCATGATTTCATAACTTACTACCCCACTTTCTTCCAATTTAATTGAAGGAAGAATTTCTACACCTATAAATAAGAGTCTTTCTTCCATAATGTGGTATGTGAAAAATAATTGACAGTGTTTCAATAAAGTGATATTAAAGTTGTGAAAAAAAGAGAGTTTTTACTTTTGTTGAAGGAATGTGTTCATCTTGGTGGAGCTTTGGACTCAACAACTTGTCCAGAGTTTGTTCGAGTCATACGACGTGATCGGGCTGTTGTATCCTAGGGGAGACAAGTCAAGAAGATTACTGCTGGACCAGTGAAGACTTTGCTGCAGTGGACTTGAATATCCTTAAAGAGAGCGAGATATCCGCCCCTCAGCCTTAAGATATTTTATTTTCTTCATTTTATTTTTCAACTGTAATTTTATTTTCACCAACACAATTCTACAATATAATAGGACACTCTTCTTCTTAGTAGTTGACTGTTAACTCTGGACAAGCTTTCTCACCTTTTCTTTGCTATTTTTCCTTCCTTCCTTCCTTCCTTACTTTTTTGGTCTTGGCTATACTAATATTACATGCTACATTTGATAATAGGGCTTCGTTTGGACAGTTTCTTCTAGTACAATAGGGCCTCTTACCCAAGGCATGCACAATTATAATGAATTAGTATATCTTTTTCCTTCTCTTACCAAGCATGACCCTCTCCATATTGGATAGCATGTAGTACAAACATGAGGACCCCTATGATTTTGAGTAAAAAGCTGAAATTCAAATACAGCTTGTATACGGTCGAAATCAAGTATGCCCGATTTCCCAGGCTCGAGGGATCGGCTTAGGCCCAAGTTCAAGTAAGGTCGAGTTCGAGCTCGATGGACCAGGCTTCAGCTCGAAGACAGAGTGCAATGCCCGAATATTGAAGTACGATGAATACCGAAGCCGAGTACGCTCGACCCCGAAATGATGCCGTTATGGATTTCTAACAGAATGAGCGAGATTCCTGCCACGTCCCCAAAATCATGGCGCAAATCCCGGAATAGAATTGTACGATTCCGTGCTAGGCGGTTAGACAATTGTCCTAATAAGATTCCTTACTGTAAATAGAAATGTACCTTATTTAGGGTTCCCATATTATATAAAGAGGCCCCCAATCATTTGTAAAGACAATCTAATCATGGGCAAAGAATATACTCTCTACTTTTCCTCATTGTTCATCAGATTTGTCCTTTTAACTTTATTGTTCTTGATTCATCTCGAGGTCACTGAGCTCGAGGTCGATACTGCTTGAGTAACACTGGTTTGATTCACTTATTTCTTTCATCTATACTCTGTATTTCTTGATTATTAATTTTTATTGAACTAAATCACATATCTTTAAAACCACAAATCAAATTTAATTGTTACTCGTATTTTCGAGGTAAACAGTTTGGCACCCACCGAGGAGCTAAAGATAATAGTGATTATTTCATTACTGATTTTCATTACACACGTTATTTTTACACTTTTTCTTGTCAAGATTTTCTGATTCTCAGGATTAAACATGCAAATTCGCAAAATGCACCTATTCATGACAACGAAGGTCTTGGATTTCATGGGGAAAACAACAATGTAGGGGTCGGTAACCCTGGGAAAGTGCCAAATATGGAACCAGTTGACGTTAGTTCGCATATTGCTTTAAATGCAGATTTAGGCGCAGACCCCGGAGGAAGTGTACGCAGGGAAGCCCGGTTTGAGGTCCAAGGAACACAAGGTATAGGAGATGGGGGAGTCAGCCTCCAAGTTATATTCGAGATACTGCAAGCTCAGCAGATTGCCATCGCTCAACTTTAGAGTCAGAATAAAACTTCGAGTACAGCCGAACCAGTAAACACTCGACATACTGAAACGGCGCTAGAGAGGTCAAATGAAAATGGCTCGGGGATTGACCCCACGATTATGAGGATGCTCGAAGAGCTCACCAAGAGGATCTAGTCCGAGGAAAAGAAGATTGAGGACAATAACAAGAAGGTGGAAACTTGTAATTCCCGTGTTGATCAAATACCGGGGGCACCTCTAGTCTTGAAAGGTTTAGATGCCAAAAAGTTCATACAAAAACCATTCCCTCAGAGCGCGGCTCCGATGCCCATTCCTAAGAAGTTTTGCATGCCCGATATACCCAAATATAATGGAACAACCGACCTTAACGAGCATATTACTTCATACACTTGCGGGATCAAGGGAAATGACTTGAATGACGATGAGATCGAATCAGTATTGTTGAAAAAGTTTGGAGAAACATTGTCGAAAGGAGCTATGATTTGGTATCACAACTTGCCTCCTAACTCTATTGATTCGCTTGCTATGTTAGCAGACGCCTTCGTGAAAGCACACACTGGGGCCATAAAGGTGGCGACGAGGAAATCAGACATTTTCAAGATAAAACACAGGAACGACAAAATGTTGAGGGAGTTCGTGTCTAGGTTTCAGATGGAGCGCATGGAATTACCACCGGTCACGGATGACTGGGCAGTACAAGCTTTTATGCAGGGTTTGAATGAAAGGAGTTAGATTGTGTCTCGACAATTAAAGCAAAGTCTGATCGAGTATCCGGCTGTGATTGGTCGGACGTTTATAATCACTCCCAATCGAATATTAGGGTCGAGGACGACCAGGTGGGAGCCCCCTCGGGTTCAGTTGATCCTAAAAGGTTGGCAGCTAAGCCCCGGAGGGACACAAATAGAGAATCATAGTCAAACAAGGAACTGTATCAGCCGTATGTCGATCGGAGAAACAACAGCTCGGGTCGTAACGCCCCTCGAAATTATCAGAGAAACGATCGAGGTCAAAGTTCTTGGGGACTCATGAGTAAGAGCGGGTTCGATAAGCATACCGACCCCGCAGAGGCACCTTGATTGTCGGAGTATAACTTCAGTGTAGATGCATCGGGGATTGTGTCAGCTATTGGAAGAATCAAAGACACCAGGTGGCCCAGGACTATAAAAACCGATCCTTCTCAAAGGAATCCAAACTTGATGTGTAAGTATCATGGAACACATGGCCATAGAACCGAAGACTGCTGGCAGCTAAGGGAGAAGGTAGCTCGGTTGTTCAACGAGGGTCGCCTTCGAGAATTTCTCAGTGATCGAGCTAAGAATCACTTCAGGGAGAGAGATGCAAGAAAAAATGAGCAGGAAGAACCACAACATGTAATCCACATGATCGTTGGCGGTGTCGATCCCACAAAGACCTGTTTTCAAACGCACCAAGGTGTCGATCACCAGGGAAAAATGGACTCGGAGCTACGTAGCCGAGGACGTCCTATCATATTATGACGAGGAAGCAGAAGGCATATCTCAGCCGCACAATGATGCCCTGGTAATTTCTATTCTTTTATATAAAATTCAAGTTAAACGTGTTTTAGTGGATCCACGTAGCTCAGTGAACATAATAAGATCGAGGGTCGTAGAACAACTTGGCCTACATGATCAAATTGTACCAGCATCCCGGGTCCTAAATGGCTTCAACATGGTAAGCGAAACAACAAACGGGCAGATAATCCTACCAGTAAGCGTAGCCGGGACCATACAAGATACAAAATTTCATGTCATAAAAGGCGACATGAGGAATAATGCACTCCTCGGGAGACCATGGATACACAACATGAGAGCAATACCTTCAACCCTTCATCAGATGATGAAGTTCCCAACCGAGGATGGTGTGAAAATGGTTTACGGAGAACAACACACTGCAAAGGAAATGTTTGCAGTCGATGAAGTGACACCGATACCAGAGCCTTCGACCTCGGAAAAGTCGAACACCAAAGGTAAGCAGGCGACCAAATAGCAATCACCGATCCCAGTCCCGATTGAGCCGGAGGAACAGGTGATCGAAGAAGAAGAAGAGGACTTCCTTACTCCTCAAACCTTCGTTGTTCTCGAAGAATCAGACGCAACTAAATCTACGGTCGAGGAACTGGAGCAGGTCATACTGATCGAATACTTGACCGAGAGAAATGTATACCTGGGAACGGGATTAACCCCCAAACTCAGGAAGAAACTCATTCAATTTCTTATTGATAATATGGATTGCTTTGCTTGGTCCCATTTAGATATGAAAGGGATTCCACCGGAAATAACAACACACCGGTTAAGCCTCGACCCCGGTTCAAACCGGTAAAGAAAAAAAGGAGGCCCCAGTTTGAGGTGAAGCATGCATTCATAAAGGACGAGGTAACCAAACTTCTTAAAATAAGGTCTATTCGGGAGGTAAAGTATCCCGAATGGTTAGCCAACATAGTTGTAGTTCATAAAAAAGGAAACAAACTTAGGATGTGCGTAGATTACAAGGATTTAAACAAAGCATGCCCAAAAGACACTTTTCTATTACCCAACATCGATCGTATGATCGATGCCACGGCCGGCCACGAGATCCTAACTTTTCTCGATGCCTACTCGGGGTACAATCAAATTCAGATGAACCTGGAGGATCAGGAAAAGACATCGTTTATCACTAAGTTTGGAACTTATTGTTACAACATAATGCCCTTCGGGCTAAAAAATGTAGGAGCTACATACCAACGCCTATTTAACAAAATGTTCGAGTAAAAAATAGGAAAATCGATGGAAGTTTACATTGATGATATATTGATTAAGTCCCTGCGCGCAGAGGACCATTTAACTCATTTGCAGGAAATATTCGAAATCTTAAGGAAGTACAACATGAAGCTTAACCCGAAAAAATGTGCCTTCGGAGTCGGCTCGAGTAAGTTCCTCGGCTTCATGGTGTCGAATCGGGGTATCGAAATTAACCCCGATAAGATCAAGGCCATCGAGGATATCACGGTCGTGGATAGTGTAAAGGTCGTGCAAAGTCTAACAGGGTGAATATCTGCCTTAGGTCGGTTCATTTCGAGGTCATCAGATCGAAGTCATAGGTTCTTTTCCTTGCTCAAAAAGAAGGAGGATTTCGCATGGACCCCCGAATGGCCAGCAAGCCTTGGAAGAATTAAAGCGATAATTATCGAGCCCGCCTTTGCTTCACACCCCGAAGGTAGATGAAAAGCTTTACTTGTATTTGGCAGTATCCAAGATAGCGGTAAGTGGGGTACTAGTCCGAGAAGAGCAAGGTACGCAATTCCCTGCTTATTATGTAAGCCGAACTCTAGGAGATGCTGAAACTAGATACCCTCACTTAGAAAAATTAGTGCTTGCATTGATAAGCGCATCTAGAAATCTAAAGCCATATTTTCAATGTCATCCCATATGTGTATTGACCACTTACCCCCTTCGAAATGTTTTGCATAAGCCTAAGCTATCGGGCCGATTGGCCAAGTGGGCCGTCGAACTTAGCGGGTACGATATCGAATATCAACCCCAAACGGCCATCAAGTCTCAAATCCTATCTGACTTCGTGGCCGATTTTACGCCAACCCTCGTAGAGATAGAACTCCTACTAAGATTGGGTACATCATCGGGGGTATGGACCCTTTTCACGAACGGTGCCTCGAATGTGAAAGGGTCCGGGCTTGGCATTGTCGTAAAGCCACCTATGGGCAGTACCATTAGACAATCTATCAGAACTTCTAGGTTGACTAATAATAAGGCCGAGTATGAGGCCATGATTGCAGGTCTCGAGCTAGCTAAGAGCTTGGGGGCAGAAGTTATTGAAGCCAAATACGATTAATTATTAGTGGTAAACCAGGTAAACAAAAGTTTTGAAGTTCGAGAGGATAGGATGCAACGGTACTTGGATAAGCTACAATTAACTTTGCACCACTTCAAGGATTGGACTCTGGATCATGTACCTTGAGAACAAAATAGCGAAGTGATAACAAGGGATTCTAGTTCATTTTACACTCCTTTTTACTTGAGTTATGATTAAAAATGTATACAAAATAGTCCCAAGGGATTACATGTTGTACTTGTTTGCAGGGTTTGGTCAATAAGGTGACAATTAGTCAAAACCAGCTCAAAAAGGAGTGAAACATGCACAAGTACCAAGAACAAGTCAAAGCACAACTGCAACAGACCCACTGCGACCGCAATCCATTTAGTGCTGTCCGCAGTAAGGAGATTCACAGAGGTGCAAAAAAAATTGGAGCTTAAAGCAGTGCGGTCCGCGGAGGTTTTGTTGCGGCCGCAGTCCATTTTATGCGGTCCGCAAAGAGGGAGGTTCAGAGAGTTGGGAGTTTGAAGCTAAAAGCCAATGCGGTTCGCGATCCCTTTTTGTGCGGATCGCAGTAGAAGCCACCGCGGCCGCGGTGCATTTTATGCGGTCCGCGGTGGCCAGATTTATAGAAGGTATAATCAAGCCAAGAAGCCTCATCGCGGTCCGCGGTGCATTTTATGCGGACCGCTGTACCTCGTCAGGGGTATTTTTGTCCAGAAAATTCGACCTAGTATAAATACTTTCTTTTCACATTTTTAGGTCATCTTTTGTAATCTGACTTTGAGGAGAGCACGTGAACGACTCTTTTGTTTCATTTTGAGTAATTTGTAGCTACGTTTATGCTGAATCTTCATCATCTTAGTTTGTAATTAAATATTATGGGTTATTCTTCATCTACTTTCTTGTTTTCTTCCATTATTATGAGTAGCTAGACCCATTAGCTAGGGTTGTGGCTCAACCCTAGTGTGAGTATTTGATGGGTCTTGTGTTTTAATGATTAGATGTTTATGGGTGGTTGATATTTGGACTGATTTGTGTTTTGTATGTCGGATTAGTGGTTGCAAACACTAATTTGTGCCTAAGTGACTTGGGCTCTTCTTGAGAAAGAGAGCTTAAGTCTAGGAAATCAGTCCAACAAGAAATTGGGGCGTACTCAAGAGATTGATAGCCCCAATTGAAGGGTTAAATCTAGAGATAGTAATACTCGACTTGAGCCTACATTGCTTGCTTAATTTCGACACCCAATAGGTCTTGAGAAAGTCAACTCGGGCAAAGTCAGTCAAGCTATCGAGAGGTATAGAGTGAGTAGTGTCGTGCAATGGCTATATCGCAATCCCAAACATAACATCTTTGCCTTAGACTTAGGAACCCGTCTAGTATTCACCTAGGGGGAAGTCACTTCCCTAGTGCCTCGTTACCTATTATACAACCCTTTAGCAAGTATTCTTAGTTAAATTTAGCATCTCATAGTATAAAAAAAATAGAAGTAATCAAAAGAACAACCATGATTGGAAGTGTAATTAAGAGCATTACACATTGCTAGTTTAGGTAGGAATCCAATTCCCAAATCTAGCTCCCTTTGGATTCGATACCGACCTATTCGGGTAAAAGCTGCATCGACCGCTCTCGCCGCTCTATAGTGGTGCAGGGTTGGCATCGATCACTTTTTGGCACCGTTGCCGGGGAGCTAACCGTTTTGGCTATCTATCTAAATAGTTTTGTGTATTGTTTTTCTTTCCTTCTGTGATACTAATCTTTTTGTGACGCCAATCCAGGTACAAAATGGCGGCAAACAACAACAATGACCCTCTTGGAAATGTGATCCCGGGGGAGGAGGTTGATGACATCTGTGAGGATGAGGTGCCTCTTGTACCTCAAGGACAACGGAGAGGCCTCCAGGCCAATGCTAATGCCAATGATAATATTCCAGACCCTCCCCCACCACCTCCAAGAGTGGCCCCTCGGGTGCTTCCCAATCAAGGATATGCTAGTGCAATTGTCCCGCCCTGGATCCGGGCGGGCAATTTCCAAATTACCAATGTGATGCTGACCTTGCTGGAGCTACGAGGATATTTCACAGGTGCTCTCGATCAAAATGCTTACAAGAACCTCAAGGGTTTTGTTGATACATGTTGGGGGAGCAAGCAAACCAATGTGTCCGAGGATGCCTTGCGGTTGAGACTATTCCCTTTCTCTCTTCGAGGGAAGGCACTAGATTGGCTCGAGAGACTCCCCAACCACTCTATCCATACATGGGATGAGTTGGCGGATAAATTTATTGTGAAGTTTTTCTCATCAGGGCAGATGGAAACTTTGAGGGATGAAATCTTAGCCTTCAAACAAGAGCCCCACGAACCACTGCATGAAATTTGGGAGCGGTACCGGACCATGGTTAAGGAATGCCCTAAAAATGATATGACTGAGGCAATGATACAACAGACATTCTACCGAGGCATTAACACAACAAATCAGTGCACAATGAACCAATTAGCTGGAGGCAACTTCATGAACACGCCGTATGATCAAAATATTGGATGAGATGGCGGACATTTCTGCCGCTTGGCAAGGCAGAGCAAATGTGCCACGGGGCGACCCCACGGTCATTCACTTGCATAAAGAGCTTCATGATCATGGGCAGGCAATAGCTGAACTCACAACAACTATGAACCAGCTAGCAAAGGCACAGTTACAACAGGTTCAAACTCCACGACAAGTGAATGCTATTGAGGGTGTCAACATGTTAGTGAACAAAAAAAGACAAAGAGGGCAATAGAACCAAGGGATTTCGGATCAATACAACCAAGATAGTGGTGGGTTCCAAGATGATGGGTATGAAGAGCAGAATGAAGAAGTGCAATACGTCAACAACTATCAAGGCCAAAGGGGCAATTCTTTGAACCAACAACAATGGAGGTCCCAAGGCAATTGGGGAAATCAACAACAAGGAAACAATAATTGGGGGAACAACAACTAAAATCCTAATTGGGGCAACCAGAACAACAACCAGAACAATCAGGGTAACTGGGTAACAACAACAACAACTGGGGTGGAAGCAACAATCAGGGTAGTTGGAACAATAATAATCAGGAAAATCGAGGGCAAGGCTTTCAAAGGCCCCTAATGTATCAACAACCGAACAATCCACTCCCATTTCCATCCCAAGGTCCTAGTTCATCCAACAATGACATAGGGAGAATTGAAATGATGTTTGAACGGATGATGAAAAAGAATGCTGACTCCGATGCTCAGTTAGCATCCCACAATACTTCAATCAGAAACTTGGGAGGTTCAGCTAGGCCAAATCTCACAGTCCTTGAATACTCTCCCTAAGGGGGCTCTACCTAGTGATACGGTAGTCAACCCGAAGGGTGGGAACCATACCGGGCAAGCAATGGCGGTAATTACAAGAAGTGGACGAGGCGGTGATGTGAATGCCTCCAAACAAAAAGAAATTTTGAGTGATGAAGTTGAGTTGCAAGAGGATGAGATCCCTTTGGTGGTTGAGAATGTGATTGATGAGAACGTGAATGAAGAAGTGAGGATTGATATCAAAGATACCGAGGTGGAAACTCAGAATGACGTGAACCCGTCTAGGGAACACGTAATAGACATGCTGGAAGCGGTTGTGCCTAAAGCCAAGGCTCCTTTGCCAAGGCCACCTCCACCTTATCCTCAAAGGCTCGCGAAGCAGAAAAATGAGAATCAATTTAAGAAATTTATTGACATGATGAAGAGCTTGTCCATTAATGTTCCTTTGGTGGAGGCTCTAGAACAAATGCCGAGTTGTGCTAAATTCATGAAAGATTTGGTGACGAAGAAAAGATCCATGGATTGTGAAACTATCAAGATGGCCAACCAAGTGAGTTCAATAGTGCATTCAATGGCTCTGAAGCTAGAAGATCCCGATGCTTTCACCATTCCTTGCACCATTGGGAGTGCAAACTTTGCTAAAGCTCTATGTGATTTGGGGGCAAGTATCAACTTGATGCCCTACTCAGTTTTCAAGACTTTGGGTATTGGGCAACCGAGGCCGACTTCCATGAGATTGCAAATGGCGGATAGATCAATGAAGAGATCATTGGGTATTGTAGATGATGTTCTTGTCCGGGTGGACAATATCTTGCCGGCTAATTTTGTGATTCTTGACTGCGAGGTTGATTTTGAGGTGCCTATAATCTTGGGAAGACCTTCCCTTGCAACTGGGAAGGCCTTAGTTGATGTGGAAGCAGGGGAACTCACTTTCCGAGTAGGTGATGAAAAAGTGGTCTTTCATGTGTGTAAGTCAATAAAGCAGCCCAACTGTACTGAAGTATTCTCATTTGTGGATCTTGTCACGGCAGTGATAATTGATGATACTAGTGCAATGATCAATGTAGAGGACCCTCTAGAGGCTATTTTGTTGAATCTTGATGTCAATGAGTATGAAGGCCGGGTGGAGTGTGTCAATGCTTTACATGGAATGGGATCTTACTCTTATGAGCCTCGAAAGCTATCTTTGGATCTTGAGAATAGGAAGACTCCACCAACAAAGCCCTCAATCGAGGAACCTCCGATGTTGGAGTTGAAGCGGTTGCCTCCACACCTCAGGTATGAATTCTTAGGCTCTAATTCAACTTTGCCAGTTATTCTTTCCTCTTGTCATACTAACATGCAGGTAGATGCCACATTGGCGGTGCTCCAAAAGTGGAAGAAGGCAATTGGATGGACTTTAGATGATATTCGAGGAATAAGCCCCGCCTTTTGTATGCACAAGATTATTCTTGAAGATGATGCAAAGCCCTCCTTGGAACATCAAAGGAGGTTGAACGAGGCAATTCAAGAAGTTGTGAAAAAGGAGGTGATCAAGTGGTTGGATGCCGGTGTTGTGTACCCCATCTCTGACAGCTCTTGGACTTCGACGGTGCAATGTGTGCCGAAGAAGGGTGGTATGACCGTGGTGACCAATGCGCAAAATGAACTAATTCCTACCTGGACAGTCACTGGATGGAGGGTGTGCATGGACTACCGCAAGCTGAACAAAGTGACCCGCAAAGATCACTTTCCATTACCTTTCCTTGACCAGATGCTTGATCGACTTGCTGGGTGTGCCTTCTACTATTTCTTGGATGGGTATTCTGGATACAACCAAATTTTGATTGCTCCGGAAGATCAGGAGAAGACTACCTTCACTTGCCCACATGGTACCTTTGCCTTTTCTAGGATGCCATTCGGGTTGTGTAATGCACCGGCTACATTCCAGCGGTATATGATGGCCATTTTTACCGACATGGTGGAAGATATTTTGGAGGTGTTCATGGACGACTTCAGTGTTGTGGGTGACTCGTTTGATGAGTGTTTGAAGAATCTTGATAGGTAGGGCTGTTTATCGAGCGGATTGGGCGGTTATTTACTCTTAACGGTTTGGCTTATCGGTTATCGTCTTTTAAATGTATTAATCCGCTAGCCACCCGATAAGGTATCGGGCGGATTGATATCGGTTTAGCTCTTATCGGGCGGTTATCAGGCGGTTTATCGGCCTAGCAATTCATATATATATATATATATATATATATATATATATATATATATATATATATATATATATATATNTACATTCACGAGCCTCAGACATTGGCATGCCAGTGATTATTTTTGTTAACTGGAAACTTGATTTAAAAGGATATTGCTAACCAGCAAGAATTTCCGACATGGCAAATACTTGTTCATCTCCATAATTTTTGTATCACTATATGTTGGCTTCTGCAAATAAGGTTCAGATGATAGCATGGCTGGTTTGATCTACGGTGAAGATGGGGTTTCCTTTAGTTAACTTTTTCGCTCAAAGATCAAGATTTATGCAAGTTATACGGGACATCACTGACCATCTTGGGAATCAAACTCTGTAGCTTTCTATTCGTAATATCAGGGATAATAGAGAAGTGCAGGAAGAGAGTTCAACCTCCACACCAAAACCCAAAATGGTTGCAATATCAATGTTTTCTATTGTTAACCATAAGACCACTTCACCATTCTCGGAAAAACCATAAGAAATACTTTAATTGGCCATTACATTTTCTTCTTGAATTTCACTTTCTTTCAAAAGAGTTGCTATTTGAAAAATAAAGCGCTAACCAATGACATGATTGCTTCAAATATGAGAATGCACAGTTGATATCAATTTGACGGTATTATGATTTGTGATTACATCATGTTGTTAGTTGCCCGTTTAAACTCCTTGGTTATATATATATATATATATTTATATATATATATTCTTAACGGGTTAACGGATTAGCCGTTAAGAAAATTGAATAATCCGCCCCCGAACCGATAAGCCGTTAATAAAAAAAATTTAATTTGTTCTCTGTCCGTTAAGCCGTTAAGCCATTACCAGTAAGCCATTAAGCTTTGATTCGGTTTGGTTTTCGGTTTCGGATCGGTTTTGAACACCCCTATTGATAGGGTGTTGGCCCGGTGTGAAGAAACCAATCTTGTACTCAATTGGGAAAAATGTCACTTCATGGTTGAGGAGGGCATAGTTCTTAGACATAAGATTTCAAAGCATGGTATAGAGGTGGACAAAGCCAAAATAGAGGTGATTTCAAGGCTTCCTCCCCTACGTCGGTCAAGGGGGTTAGAAGTTTTCTTGGGCATGCGGGGTTCTACCGGAGATTTATCAAGGATTTTTCGAAGGTAGTGAATCCTTTGTGCAAGCTATTGGAAAAGGATGCTAAGTTCGTGTTCGATGAGAGATGTATGCAAGCTTTTGAACTTCTCAAGCACAAGTTGACCACCACTCCTATTATTACCGCACCCAATTGGAGCTTGCCTTTCGAGCTCATGTGTGACGCGAGTGATGTTGCGGTTGGGGCGGTCTTGGGTCAAAGAGTGAATAAAATGTTTCACCCGGTGTATTATGCGAGCAAGACAATAATGATGCTCAAATGAATTACACGGTGACTGAAAAAGAGTTGTTGGCTATTGTGTTTGCAAGGAAGAAATTTCGGCCGTATCTCATGGGAACCAAGGTCATAGTTCATACCGATCATGCCGCACTCCGATACTTGATGACGAAGAAGGATTCCAAAGCTAGGTTGATGCGATGGGCATTGTTACTTCAAGAGTTTGATTTGGAGATTGTGGACCGGAAAGGTAGTGAAAACCAAGTGGCGGACCACTTGTCCCGCTTGGAGGAGGATGGAAGGCCGTGATGGCATAGAGATCAATGATACATTTCCCGATGAGCAACTACTTTCTGTGTCGATGAATGATATGCCATGGTTTGCAGATGTTGCTAATTTCCTTGTGACTGGTATAATCCCGTGTGAGCTCTCTTCTAACCAAAGGAAGAAGCTCAAACGGGATAGTTTGGATTTCTGTTGGGATGAGCCGTACTTGTTCAAGATATGCACCGACGGAGTGATCCGAAGGTGTGTCCCAGAAGAGGAGCAGTTGAGTATTTTAGAGGCTTGTCATTATTCTCCCTATGGTGGCCATCATGGAGGGGCGAGGCCAGCTTTGAAGGTTCTTAGTTGTGGGTTTTACTGGCCAACTTTGTATAAAGATGCAAGTGAACTTGTGAAGATGTGTGACGAATGTCAAAGAGCGGGTGGAATTTCAAAGAAAGATGAGATGCCTCTCAACACCATTCTAGAAGTTGATATTTTTTATGTGTGGGGCATTGATTTCATGGGCCCATTTGTAAGCTCATGTGGGAACACATACATTCTAGTGGCGGTTGACTATGTTTCAAAGTGGGTAGAGCCCGTGGCTTTACCTAACAATGAGGCCCGAAGTGTTGTTGCGTTTCTCAAAAAGAGCATTTTTACTAGATTTGGCACTCCTCGTGCAATCATAAGTGATGAAGGGTCGCATTTTTGTAATAGAGCTTTTGACACTTTGCTTGCAAAGTATGGTGTCAATTAAAAAGTTTCTACTCCTTATCATCCTCAGGCGAGTGGCAAAGTAGAAGTCTAAAACAGGGAAATCAAGAGTATATTGTCAAAAACGGTCAATGCAAATAGGACCGATTGGTCAAAGAAATTGGATGATGATTATGGGCTTATAGGACTGCTTACAAGACTCCGATTGGTATGTCTCCGTACCGGTTGGTGTTTGGGAAAGCATGCCATCTTCCGGTTGAGTTAGAGAACAAGTCCATGTGGGCTTTGAGGAAGCTGAATCTTGAACGGGATGTGGCAGCAAATCTTCGTGTGGAGCAGCTTAATGAACTTGATGAATTCCGATTCCATACCTACTCCAGTTCGTCCTTGTACAAGGACAACATGAAGTATCTTCATGACAAGTATGCTCGTAGCAAGGAGTTCAAAGTGGGTGATTTTGTTCTCTTGTTCAATTCTCGGTTACGTCTGTTTCCGGGAAAGCTTAAGTCAAAATGCAGTGGACCTTTTGAAGTGGTGCTTGTAACTCCGTTTGGTGCACTTGACTTGAAAAACAAAAATGGTGAGATCTTCAGAGTTAATGGGCACAAAGTCAAGCACTATCTTGGCAAGATTGATGACAGCCACGTGGTGGCAATGATCCATCTCAAGTGATTTGATGGTAACCCGTGTCGTGCCGCGACGTTAAATCAGGCGCTTCTTGGGAGGCAACCCATGTGTCTTTCATTTTGTTTTTCTTTGATTTTCTTTTTAGTGTAGGATTCGTTTTTTGGACTAACTGGTTTTGAGATGTATGTAGGGTTGTTTTGATGTAGTGCAGGACCAAGTATGGAAAACTGTGCACTCTCTGAAGTTTGCATTGCGTTTCTTGCGGCCGCAATGGCCTTAGTGCGGGGGCAACAAATCAATTTGGTCCGCGTTATTGATTGGTAAAAGAATGGGGTTCTTTGAAGTTTGCCACCGTGGCTGCAAAGCATTTTGTGCGGTCCGCGGTGGACCACTGCGGCCGTAGAGCATTTCTTGCGGTCTGCAATGGTTGACTCCCCAGTGCTTCATGATTCTGAGTACCGCGGACCGCGGTGCCATTTTGTGCGGTCCGCGGTGGGTAGGTATAGTGGGTCCCAGGGTCATTTTCTATAAATAGGACCTCAGGGCTTCATTTACCCTTTTCGCTCTTTGCTCACTCAATAGTAAAAAAAACCACTGTTCATACTAGCCCTAAGAACAAATTTCACACATTGTCTCTCAATCATCTGTGTGCATCTCATATCTGGTACTTCAAATTCTTCCTAATCTTTAATTTTGTTTTATTTTATTTTAATTTGTTAGCTTATTATTCTTTTTCTTCCCTTTTTCTTCTCATTTGTAGCTTAGAGTTGCAGAATAATGTTTAGATTATAGTTAGTTAGTGAAGAATGATGATTAAACACTTAGGGGATCAATAATATGTGCAAATTAAGTAAAAATGTGAAGAAAAAAAATTTGAAACCCTAGGTTGGTATCGCTGCTTGTGCCTTACCGCGATCCGCGGTGGATTTATTGCGGTTCGCGGTGCTTCTCTGCGGTCCGCAAAGCCATTTTATGCGAACCGCGGTGGTTTAACTTCAGAAAGTCAACAATTGAGGACTGCGGCCGCGGTCGATTTTATGCGGTCCGCGGTGCCTTACCGCGGCCGCAGACCATTTTGTGCGGTCCGCTGTGCCTAGAATCAGAGAGTGGGTAGTCAGATCCCCACCTCAATGCGGACCGCGATGCCATTTTATGCGCTCCGCAGTGGTCCCTTTGCGGCCGCACTGCATTTTGTGCGGTTCACAGTCTGCAGTTCTGCTTTACATTGTCAACTATCTGAAATCGTAATCTTCATTGTTTCATCTGGTACTATGATACTAACAATAACAGAATGAATTCCACTTGCAGAAAATGGTCAAATCACGAGGCGGTGGAGACAAACAAAAGGGAAAAGCTGAGTCCTCCCGGGGTAGGGGACGAGGAATGATAAGATTGACCCCCCAAGTTCGGCAGGCAATTAAGGAGACAAGAAAGTCAATAAGGGTTGCTGATAGAGTTGCTTCCCATTCAGAGAGAAGTGAGTATTTGCCCTCCCGGGAGGCGTCTGATTCTGATCAGTGCCGAAGTATATGCCTGACTTTCCGAAGAGGATGAGATTGAGAGATGAGCCTACCCCTCAGGGATCCCCCACTGCTCAAGCTTTAATTCCAATTTCTTCTGAGTCGTCTGAGGCCTCAGCCGAGAGCGGTGATAGTGCCTCTTCTACCTCACCTACAGCTTCACCACCCGGTGAGGATCCCGTAGAAGAAGAAGGAGGTGGTGAGCCCCAAGTAGGAGGGATGGCGAGAACTAGGAAACTGGAGGTTTGGGAGGATAGGTTTGTGAGTGAAGTGTCTTACCACAAGTTCAGAGAATGGTGGCCCGAGAGGAAGCTGATACTTGAATGAACTTTCATTGATATAGACCTCTTGCCTCACAACCCTAATGTGAGGAGGCGGTACAGAGAGAGAGTGGGATGGGAATACTTCACAGGCAATGTTGAGGATGCAAATGAGCACCTAGTTAAGGAGTTCTACACCAATGCTGCCCACATCAAAAAGGGCACGAAAGTGACTAAGGTGCGGAATCTGACAGTGAAATTTGATGGGAAGACAATCAATGACTACCTTGGCTTTATGGAAGAAGGTGAATCACTGTATTTAGAGAAGGTAGCATTGGGAGAGGCAGTCCTTCCGTGGTTAGTAGAGTACCTGGCACTCCCGGGTACCACCCCAGCTTGGTTGACAACAGGAGTCCAGATTTTGAGGACTCTAGACTTTGAAGCAAAGTGTTGGGAGACGTTTGTCTGCAGCAGGTTGGATCCCACCACTCATGAGAACTCCATGCCTATCTCTCGGGCAATCCCGGTGGCTTCTATCATGGCAGGGTACCCGATCAACGTCAGGAATGTGATGTCTGAGGTGATCACACGGGTGGTCAATGAAAATGATAGATCATACCCCTTCCCAAATTTCCTGACTATGAACCTGGATGACTTGGAGGTGGACAAGAGGAGATTTGATGTGAAGGTGAAGCCAAAGGCACCTTTTTCCTGGTACAACCTGCAGAGTGATGACAACCCCAAGGGCAAAGATCCTAAAGGCAAAGCCACTGCTTCTACTGGCCAGTCTGAAGAGACAGTAGTTGTGGTAGCTCCTTCTCAGCCTCCCTCAGCTACCCCAGCTACTTCCCCAGGACCTTCTACTACCACTACCACGGATATCCCCTCATCTTCGGCCTACCCATTGACTGCCCACCGCTTGAGCCAGACCCTTGCCAGTATCAACAACTGGATGTAGGCAACCACTTCTAAGCTGTCTGTGCTTTCTACCTTGGTGGAAGCCTAGTCTGTACCACCTCAGCCACAGGTCCCACAGTCAGTGGAGGACACTCTCAAGGAGCTTATGGACAACCAGAAGAAGCTCCTGGAGAACCAGCAGTTGATCTTCGATGTCGTAGATGCTCATGGGAAAGCACTGAAAGATATAGTGAAGGAAACCAAGAAGCTGTGGAAGACTCGAGCATCAAAGGAGTCGGTAAAGGAGTTGAGGGTAGAGGTGGAGAGAATGAAGGCTGCTGATCAATTGCCTTTGGAGCTATTATTGCAGGACCCGACCCCAGCATTCCAGCCTGAGTAGGAATTGGAGAGGCCGGCAAAGAGAAAGAGGGTGATTCCCCGTGCTGATGATGCAGTGATAGAGTTGGCGGAGCCTCAGGAAGGCTCCTCTAGCCAGCCCCAGGTTCCAGTACAGGCCCAGGACCCAGTGCAGACACAGGTTACAGGGATCCAGTCATAGGTTCCCCAGCAGTCCGAGGACCCAGGGACCCAGGCTCATGATCCTATGCAAACAGAGGGCCAATAGAGAGTTTTCTTTACTCTCTATCTTTTTGTTTGAGCTATTTTTGGTTAGTTAGCATTGAGGACAATGCTAGCTTTCATTTGAGGGGGTAGCCCTATTTGGATGATTTGGTGTTGTAAATATGATACTATTTTTTTTATTTTTTATTATGCTTTGCTTTCACTTTTGGTATGTACATAATTTTACCATTTTAGTTCACTTTTCGTACTTTTGCAACTTTGGTCTGTATATAAAGTTACTTTCTGATGTATATATTCATTCCCCCTAATGTATATTCGACTAAATCCCCTCTTGTACATATTCATTTTACTTTCCGCATTTTTCTTCTTTACTAGTTTCTTATTTCATTTTGATAGCTTCTTATTTTTAGTTTTTGCGTGCAATAAGCCTTTGGTATTCTTAATGCCACGGTTCTTTCCAAAGGTGGAATTTGTGTGAACCGGGTGGCTCTTCCCGATGATGGATGGCATGACAACCTTCTTAAGGGTTTGAGTCTGTTTTCTTTTTCTTTTTGTGTAAATAGTAGCTAATGAGTAGTGGTGCCTCAAGAGCTTCACTTGGGCCTAACACATTTGCCTTTGATCCTATGGTCAAAAACAAATTGTTGTGTATAGGATGGTGAAAGTTGTGACCTTGAGACTCTTGTGTTGGCCGATAATCATCAAGTGGTTTTTCGGGACCATTGTGTTGCTCAAATCTTAGCTAAGGTCGTTGTGGGCCCTCGACTCTGTCTCTTTAGCAATCCTATAACTTGTGTGGTGAGAATTTGAATTGCAAGTCCAAGTCCCGTGCCATTAGTCTAGAACTTGCCCTGAATGTTTGTCTAGGCGAAATCCTAAGTGTAGTTTGACTTGAGAAGTGATTATAGGCTCTCCTTGATTTAAATGATATCTTTAAAACATCCATAGCCTACCAATGATAATGTCCCTAGTCAATCCCTTTGAGCCATAGCCCTTTTTCCTTCAAAAACCATGATACAAGCCTTTACCCGTTTTGAAATGAACCTCTCTTGGCACCCATCTTCCTTAGCACA
>NW_017674565.1:0-1181 GCF_001879085.1 Nicotiana attenuata
TATGATATCTCTCCTTTGCAGTTAATGAACAATTTGTCAACCAAAGAAGTTTACACTTCGAGAAATTATGAAAATGTGCCGTGGAAGAGGTTGATATGCAACAATTGACAGATTATACACAAGGGACAGGCTTATAAGGGGGCCGGATTTGATTAATAACATCCAACGTCCTCTGTGTGGAGCAGAGCCCGTCTCAACAAGATTGGGGCCTAAAGCCAAATTTCAGAGAGAGGTCCTAAGTAAGAATATTAACGAATAATTTGCAATGATAAAGTAAAAAATAAACGTAAAATAATAAAGCCCGCTAAAGAATTTGATAAGTTGATATACAACAACATATCCTGTGAAAATCCACAAAGTGGAGTCTGGGGAGGTAGAGTTTATGCAGAGCTTACCTCTATCTTTGGAGATAGAGATGTTATTTCCGAAAGACTCTCGGCTCGAGAGAAAGCATGGCAAAAAAAAGGCCAGATAAGGACAATCAATTCAATACGGTATGAAAATGAAACGAAAGTGAATAAGTCATAATAAAGTAGTCTAAAAAGGAGCAGTAGCTGTCACAGATAAGTAAGATAATCGAAGTACAAAATCAAAGGGTAAGAAACTATAGAGCAAGATAAGTTGATATAATGATATCGAAAAGTATTGCATTGCTTCAATATAATGATAGCTTGTTGTAATGCTTTGGATAAGACAACTTGTAAGCCGTGGCAAGTTGCCAATTGAGAGACTTTTCAATATTGAGAATAAGAATAGTAAAAGAGAGAATGAAAATGGTAAATATATAAATAATAATGTGGGCATGTATAAGTTGTTAGGATATAAATGAGGCAAAAAAAAAAAAAAAAAGCTACCCTACCCATGTCAGGAAACAATTCATTAAAAATTATTCCATTCTCTAATTATAACAACAATGCTCACATTAAAGTCATTGTACGTTCGCTCCAAAATTTCTTTTTAAATTTAAATGTACACACATTTTTTTAATAATACATATACGACACATCTTTAAGGAAAAAACGGGGCCCCTAAAAGGCTGGGGCCCCAACCGATTGCTTTATTGGCCTTGTAGTCCAGCCACCATGACGTAGAGTTTGTGATAAAGTGTTGATCATCAATTCATCCAGTGTGTGTTTTCTCCGAGTAAGTTACTGGCATGACAAGGTTATCATAGAGCTTCC
>NW_017674565.1:4984-15812 GCF_001879085.1 Nicotiana attenuata
TTCCATCAATTTCGAGTTGTGTGTTTACTTTTGGGACTACGGGGCAGTACCTCGGGAGATCCCCTGTTGCATATTTAATTTTGGGACTACGAGGCGGTACCTCGGGATATCCCGGTTGCATATTTACTTTTGGGACTATGAGGCGGTGCCTCGGGAGATCCCCTATTGAGCATTTACTTTTGGGACTACGAGACGGTATCTCGTGGAGCGTCCCTATTATTTATCCCTATATGCAGTGTTGTTATCTTCCTATATTTCTCGTTGTTAAATTCTGAGTCTTTCATTCTTTTGTTATATCTTCTACCTTATTTGTTATATTCCGGTAGGTCCCTGACCTAACCTCGTCACTACTCTACCGAGGTTAGACTTGGCACTTACTGGTACCATTGTGGTGTACTTATGCTAACTCTTCAAGTTTTGTTTGCAGACCCAGGTACATCCTACTAGCCCCAATATTAGTTGAGAGTACTTGCTGCTGCTTCGGAGAGTTCAAGGTATATTTGCCAGCGTTTGCAGACCTCGGAGTCCCCCTCTATCCTTTTATGGTGTTCCTCCTTTATTTCTCCTAGTTACTGATATGTAGAACCAGTTAGACAAATTCTTAGAGCTTGTGACTTCTGACTATCGGGTCTTTGGGTGTTGTTTATATTCGGAGTTGTTGGTTTTACTTGTACATGTCGAGCGGCAGTTTTCCAGCTTTATATATATATACACACACACCTGTTATTGTTAAGGTTTAGTAGTTATTTATATTATTGTTTACTTTTTCCGCAATTGTTAGGCTTACCTAGTCTTAGAGACTAGGTGCCGTCACAACATCTTACGGGGGGAGATTTGGGTCGTGACAAGTTGGTATCAGAGCTCTAGGTTCATAGGTGTTATGAGTCACAAGCAGGTTTAGTAGAGTCTCGTGGATCAGTACGGAGATGTTTGTACTTATCTTCGGGAGGCTATGAAACTGTTAGGAAGATTTCACTTCTTTGATCCCTTGTCGTGCGAAATTATTGAACTCGGAATTTTAACTTCTGTCTTCTATTCTCTCACAGATGGTGAGGACACGTACAGCCGGATCAGATGACCAGGTACCCACGTACCTGCTAGAGCCGCAAGAGGCAGTGCTGGGGTAGAGGCCGAGGACGTCCACGTGGTGCAGCCAGAGCACCCGCACGAGCTGCTACGGAGGAGCCACCAGTAGCTTCAGTCGGAGCACAAGCACCCGAGACGCCTATTACAGCACCAACTCTTCAGGAGACCGTTGCACGGTTTCTGAGCATGTTTGGCACTTTGGCTCAGGCATGGTTGATCCCACTTGCTCCTGCCATATCTCAGGCCGGGGGAGAAGCATAGACGCTTGCCGCCCGCACCCAAGAGCAACGGGTTCAGGTCGACCACGTTCTAGAGGTCATACCAGTGCAACAGGTAGCCCCAGTTTGGCCCGAGGGTAGGGCAGCAGTTTCTAAGGAGGAGCAGCTCAGGCTCGAGAGGTATAAGAAATATGACCCTCGTACTTTCAGTGGGCTGTCGTCAGAGGATGGCTAAGGCTTTCTTGCGGAGTGCCACCGTATCCTCCGTACTATGGGTGTAGCAGAGTCGAGTGGGGTTTATTTCACTACGTTCCAGCTTAGAGAAGCGGCCTATTAGTGGTAGCGTGCTTATGAGTTGGGTAGTCCGGCTGAGGCAGCTTCACTCACATGGTTGTGGTAAATAAATCCCGATTGGGATTCATATGATAAGAACAATCCGAATCTAAAATCCACTGATTATCAGATTTGAAACTATTATTAGTTACTAAAAAAATAATTCCCTCAGTCTCATCAGCAGCTACACTTGCTTCGGCAGTGTCAGTATTTTTGTACTCATTTTTCTTTCTATATGCTTTTCTTTGTTTTTCAATTTAAAGCATTCAGAAATAATGTGACCTTTCTTATGACAGTATCTGCACATGACATTTCTGTATCTGGATTTTAACCTTGATTTAGGTCTCTCACTACTTGAATCTTTCTTATTGGATCTACCTCTTATGAACAAGCCTTCCCCTTGGTTCTCACTAGTTTTCTCAGTAATCTGTCTATTTGTTCTTTTTATTTTAAAATAGATTTGATATCTTTACAAGAGATATTATCCTTTCTATAAAGCATTATATGTTTAAACGACTGGGGTAAGGAAACAAGCAATAACATAGCTTGATCCGCATCTTTGATTTCAGTATCTATGTTACTTAAATCCATAAGAAGAGAATTAAAAGTATCAAGATGTGTAAGTATAGATGTACCTTCAGCCATACGAAAAGCGTAGAGTTTTTGCTTTAGGTAAAGCCTATTTTCTACTATTCTTTTTCGTATACAGGGCTTTCAGCTTTTCCCATATGCCTTTGGCTGAGCTTTGTGTAGAAACTTTACGCAAAAAAACTCATTTAAGAGATTTATAATAATACCTGCTTTTGCCTTTTTGTCAATGACGGCAAACTCCTCGCCCGTCATTTTATCTGGCTTCTTCTCCTTTCCTTGTTGTGCCAAATCTAAGCAATCCTGAATTAGGATAGCTTCCATCTTTAATTGCCACATTCTAAAGTTTGCACTTCGATCAAATTTCTCAACATAAGTCTTTGTTAGAGTCATTGACTACTGAAACAAACCCGGTTAGACCCGGCTCTCATACCAATTTGTTAGGATCGAAAATCGAGTAGTGCAAAATTTAGCCAAACAATGTTATAATGACAATAACAAAGACAATACAAGTTGATAACAACAAATTTAACGTGGTTCGGTCAAAGTGACCTACGTCCACAAGCAGAGAGGAGCAAATTCACTATAGCAATAAGAATATAAAAGAGCATACAAAATTAGAGTAAATACTCTAATTAATCCCAAATACGCCCGAGAGAATAACCTAGCTCACAAGATCACTCCAAATAAAGGGGATCACACAAGTGTTTCCCAACACTCAACTCTCTTACAAATAACTCTCAATAAAGGAGAAGAGGAAGAAACAAGAAATGAAGACTTGAGTCTTATTGATGTGTTTAAAATGAACTAATGGCCTTTTCTGTTATAGGCAAAAAAGCCTTGGCCTCCAAGCTGTAAAACAAACACAATACAATTTGTTTGGGTCCCAAAAAACATTGCCAACAAGGTCTACTTTGCAAATAGGCTTATGCTTACGTGAGATGAAGCTAGCCAAAATATTGGCCATATTTCACATTTTCCTAACATTACAAGCAAATCAAAAAGCAAGAAATTTAATTCTTTGTACTTAATTAGTACTAACTAGCCTAGGATGAATGAAGACCATAATCAATTTTCAATTCTTTGTACACCTCAAATTACTAATTAATGGACAGCTTTAAATAGTAATTACAAGAAGCAATCGAGTTAATTAATAAAAACAAACTTTCTCACTTTGAAGTAAGTAGTAAAGAACAGAGGAACAAAATATTAGACAGATGAGATCTCTTCCATGTTAACCATAGTATTCATACTTAATTTACACAGTTACCTATAAAAGAATTTCACCTATCCATGTTCACAAAGTAACCATTCATCTTCTGTTTACATACTGCAATAATCCAAACTACCTATATAACTAATGATTTCTGCTTCCTATTCCTGGTCTCTGCTTAATTAATTACCAACAGACTTAATTAATGACCTGATTCAAGGAGCCTGCCTACTGAGTGGCCATCCAACCTAAGTCTGCTGCAATAACATCATCATTATCAGAACCCAATAATTCCTCCATTGTGAAGCACTCGTCGCTGCTTATAACTAAGCATGGCTCAGCATAGTAATCTGATGATGTTAACATATCAGTAAAACTGATAGGTGCCCTCTCTTCAATGTTGTGCACTTGCTCTTTTGACCACTGATCAGACACAAATCCAGCATTAATGTTTTCTTCATTAACCATGGCACTACTACTTCCTTGAGCCATTGGACACATGATGTTCTGCTCATCAATATTGCAGATAGGCAAATGGGGTTCTGCAGTATTTGATTTTTCTGCTAGTAAACTACCCATGTACTCGTACACTTTCATATCCACATGATCAATATTTATGTCAGCCAATGTTGATGGAACATTACTATGGTCTTGTTGCAACTGAAAGCCATTATTATCAGGTGAGTAGTATGTGAATTGATTTGAAGTTGTCCATGAACTTCCAACATATTCAACATGACTTTGAACTGAATAAGGTGCCATCTCTTCAATATTCTGCGCTTGTACATCCACTAATTGCAACTGATCAAACGCGTTATTATGTTCGGATGATGCGAATTGATTGGAAGGACACAAATCATGAAAACCTGTCCCTTGATCCTCTGAAGAACTTGTAATATAGTCAAGCTCATGCTCTTGAGTTGTCGAATTCATAACAGCAACAACGTTGTTTCCACTGGCCGCTATTTCCATATGATCTCCTAATTCCTTATGATCATTAGCATATACAGATTTACGCTTAATGCAGCACAAAACATAGTCCTCATGCTGAATTATATTTCGTTGTCTTAACACCTTTAGTATGTTGTCATTAAGACTATACTCTTTCATGTTCCAAACAATATTTTTAATTCCTTGATCGACACTTTTCTCTTTTTCAAGATATCGAAAACTTTTCTTGAACCCAATCAACTTTGACCCTTTAAAAACTGATTTGTGTTTGTCAAGTCCTTTCCAACAGCCTCCTCCGATCAGCCGTCGACTGAACCTTGAACCACCCGCTTTTGTTCTCTTCAACTTAGTAAAGAAATAGTTTACCTTTGTATCATCTCCCAGAAAATTGTTTTCGAATATATCCCATGGCTTCTTATTCCCGTAAAGATTCTCAACTCGAATATGATCACACGAGAAATTCTTGCACGAAACGAATTTAAGTAGAAAGAGCGTAAGCTCTTCATCAGTGGGTCGAAATCTGATTCCAAGTACTGGATTTGGACCATAATTATGGCTGCTGATAGTCATGTTTTTTGTTTTCAGTGGAAGAAATTAGCCTGAAAACAGAAAGGAAATACTTTCACTGAACCCTAAGAACACTCTTCAAGAATGGAAAAGTGAAGTAGAAAAAATATTGCCTATTTGATGCCTACTTATATACGTAGGGTTGGGCTATATATAGGCGGGAAGCAACTGAAAGCCGAATTTACCAAGAATTGGGAAATTTTCAATTCCACAGTTCTAGATATTTGTAATAAACACCCCTATAATGTTGCTTATTTGTAAAAAAAATGTAACCTTCCTTATATTTCAAATTAAATCAAATACTAAACCAAATAGTAGAATGAACTAGAATTGGATTTTTGAGTAGACGACCTCGGAATCGGGATCTGAAGGTTCCAGCAGGTTTGTATGATGATTTCGGACTTGGGCGTATGCCCGGTTCGGGTTTCGGATAACCCGGGAGCGTTTTGGCGCCTATTGTGGAAGTTAGCATTTTAGAAGAAATTTCATAAGTTTGGCTTGAAGTGCATTTCAGTGCTATCGATGTCCGTTTGGAATTCCCAGTCTGTGAATAACTCCGTATGGTGATTCTGCAGTTGGGAGCGCGATCGGAAGTGAATTCGGAGGTCCGTAGGTCATTTTGGAGCCATTTGGCTAAAGATAGAAATTTGAAGGTTTTTGAGAAGTTTGACCGGAGGTGGACTTTTTGATATCGGCGTCGGAATCCAATTCCGAAAGTTGGAGATGTCCGTAATGTCAAATATGACTTGTACGCAAAATTTGAGGTCAATCGGACGTGATTTGATAGGTTTAAACATCGGATATAGAAGTTTGAATTTTTGAAGTTCATTAAGTTTGGATTGGAGGTCGATTCATGATTTTAGCGTTGTTTGATGTGATTTGAGGCCTCGAGCGAGTCCGTAATGTGTTTTGGGATTGGTTGGTATGCTTGGTTGTGGTACTGGGTGCTTCGGGTGGAATCCGGGTGGTTAACGGATCGGAAATGGGATTTTTGGAAGGCTGAGGTTTGGTGCTTCTGTCATAACCGCATCTGCGGTTCTAGGACCGCAGAAGCGGATTTTGGTCTAAGGCTCGAGGACAGCAGATGCGGTCAAGGTTCCGCAGAAGAGGGACCGCATCTGTGGGAGGCGTGTCGCAGAAGCGAGATTGGGGCGGCCCAGGGAGGACCGCAGATGCGGTATTTGGACCGCACCTGCGGAACCGCAGAAGCGGTCGATGGACCGCAGGTGCGAAAAATGCTGGGGGCAGAATGGTTGTTTAAAATCGGGATTTTTGCCATTTCTTCTCATATTTTCATGGCTTGGGCGATTTTTGGGAGAGCATCAAGTGGGATTTTCGTCATCTATGTTAAGGTAAGTTACTCCTACTCATTTACAAGTTAAATACAAGATTATATCATGGAATTAGACATGAAAATTGTGGGAAAATTGGGATTTTTGGAAGAAAACCTAGAAACTTGATAAATTGGATTTTACCACGAATTTGAGCATGGAATTAGGAGTAAATTATATATTTGAGCTAGTGAAGCTATGTGTAGAGTATATCTTCGAAAAATTTCGGATTTCGGGCACGTGGGCCCGAGGGCGTTTTGGTCAACTTTTCGATCGGAGTTAGGAATTGCTATAAATTAGATTGTAACGAATATTTGAGCATATATTAATGGATTTGCGTAACCGTTGGCCAGTTTTGGAGCGTGGTGCATCAATTAGAGTCTTCGAAGGGCGTGGAATGCCGGTTATGGATCTTCGGAGTGAGGTGGGTCTCATTTCTAACCTTGTAAGAGGGAATTGTCCCCATAGGTAAAATAATTGATTATGTGCTCCTATTTGCGGGGGCTACGTATGCACGAGGTGGCGAGAGTCCGTGCGTAGCTACTATTATGCCATTGTCCGGGTAGTTAGGGCCCAAAAGCATGTTATACTTGAATTATTTATGAACCTATTGATAGCTTGAATTGCTTAAATCACCTTGGATTAGCAAACGAATTTAAAAGGAGACTAAACATCATTTTTCCTGAATTGTTAAAAAGAGAAGTTGTTTTATTTGGATAAATATTCTCGATAAGTTCTTAATTGACTGATATTGAGCATGTATCTCTATGTGTACCTGCGTCGCATGCATAATTAGCGAGCAGGGTATGTGTTTATTTATGAAACGGGCTGAACGCCTCGGTAGATTAAATAGATGCATCTATAGGCGCGCCGTCGACCCTCGGCAAGTGCACAGTTTATTTCTGTTGGATCGGTAAACACCTTCAACAAATCCAGTACTGGGATTCATCAGTGGGTCGAAACCTGAATCCCAGTACTGGATTTGGACCATAATTATGGCTGCTTGTAGTCATAATTTTTGTTTTCAGTGGAAGAAACTAGCCTGAAAACAGAAAGGAAATACTTTCACTAAACCCTAAGAACAACAAAGGAGCTGCTGAGGGTTTAATGTAGAAAAAATATTGCCTATTTGATGCCTACTTATATACGTAGGGTTGGGCTATATGCGGGAAGCAACTGAAAGCCGAATTTACCAAGAATTAGGAAATTTTCAATTCCACAGTTCTAGATATTTGTAATAAACACCCCTATAATGTTGCTTATTTGTAAAAAAAATGTAACCTTCCTTATATTTCAAAATCAAATTGCACCAAAACCAAATACTCCCTCCGTTTCATATTAAATGAGGTACTTTCCTTTTTAGTCTGTTCCAAAATAAATGACACATTCATTTGGAAATAATTCAACTTTAAACTCTTCATTTTACCCTTTTTGACCTTAATGAGAAGCTTTTATAGCCACACAAATGGCATGGCTCCACAAACCTTTTACCCCTTAAGCTTTTAAGACCACAACTTTCAAAAGTATTCTTCTTTTTTCTTAAACTCCGTGTCGAATCAAACTAGCTCAAATAATACGAAACGGAGGGAGTAGTATGTAATATTATATGTATATATATAGAGAGAGCTACCCCTTTATTTTTAAAATTAAATACGTAAACTCGCTATATAATGGAAATTCTACACTAGATATCTTGTGTGATTATTGTTATATAAGGATATTTAGATATTTGACTACCAAACATACGGAAAGTTTATATGTAATAAAAAAGTACATCTAGTATTATAACTTGAAGTAAAACAATCATAAAAGAAAATTGAGATGGAAATGAGAAATTCGTGTGTATTCTTATTATAAAGTATATAAAAACACATGCGTGTACCAGATGCAAAAATATCATCTATAGTATCTTATCAAATAATTTGTACTTATTATTAAAAAACCTGTCATTTCCTATATAAAAATTTTAACAGGTGCTGATTTTTTAAAAAAAGATTAGTCTACTTTTAATTAAAAGTTCAATAAGAAAACTTTAAATGAGTGAATAACAAAGTTTTTATATTTATTCTCTTACAGAAGTTTTTAAAAATTTAGTTAGAAATGCAATTTCTAATTTGTTTTCATTATGGATATTTCATTTCCACTAGTCTTACAGCTTGTTTGGAGGGTTGTTACATATTGTATTGTATCGTATTGTTACTTAAATACGATGTTTATTTTTTGTTTGTTACTTACATTTTATTGTATCGTATTGTTAAATTCTTCGTCACATAACGACGAAATGTGCCGCTTTATGTAACGGCCGATTTGGTGTAGTGGCATCGTTACTTTATCTTTTTCTCTCAATCTCACCCATCATTATTATTGAATAATTTTATTTTGTCATTTACCCTACATTTTAATATAATAATTTTACCCTGTATCATAATTTTCTTTATAATATTGCAAGTTTATTCTTCATATTATTGGTGCATGATATCATGAAACAATGACAAACGACACAATTTATCCAAACATTGTATTTATTAAATGATACAGTACGGTACAATATAGTACGATACGATACATTACGAAATGATACATAACAACCATTCAAACAAGCTGTTAGGGTACCCACTTTGCGCGTCTAACCAAATCAATGAATACAATGCTTTAAAGAATTAGACTAATATTATCCATCAGCTTTACTTTAGTTTAACTGGATACTGAATTTAAGAAAGTAGGAAAGAAAAACTTTTAAAACTTGTGATCTTGCACATACCATAATATTTGAGTGGCTATAAAAGTTTGTTATTAAGGATAAAATAAAAACTTCATGTTTAATTAATTTTAAATTAAAAAGTATTATTAATTTTTTAAATGAACTAAAAAGAAATAGAGTTATTCTTTTTGGATTGAATAGAGTATTAAATCAAATAGTCGATCTCAGAAAAGAAAAAAAAACTTTCACCACAAAAGTTCTCAAATGCTAAGTGTTTAGTTAATTGAAAAATAATTTTACTCATGAGATGAATTTGAAAAAATAACTAAATCTCTTTTTTTTTGTCGCTAATTAGTTAATGTAATTTAGTTATTTCTTGTCAACATTAAATGTAACTTAATTTAAACACTTGACTATTTTTCCCTCAAAATTAAATGTAATAACTTATTTTTCATTATTCAAAATTTAAATATTAGCTCATCACAATTTTTTATAATTTTAATTGCAATTATAATTTTTAAGCATTCTTCTCTTAAAGAATAAAAAAATTGATCTGGCATTTTTGTTTTGAATATTTATTTTTATTGACTCTTACCAACAACATTTTTTCACTTTTATATTCTTAAATATTTTTATTTGTACTAATTATTCAATGTAGTTTTAAAATAATGTCTTACAAAAATCAATGAACAAAAGCTTCCTTTTGAATGGGAAAAAAATTTCTTCGACATGATTGTGTTGTGTATTCAATTCATAGTTAAAGAGAACGTTGAACCGTAAAATAGACTTTGTTCCAAAATGAGCTGTTACCGTATGTTCCTTCTCGTATTGTCTTACTCCATAATATGTTCGTGTGCTTTTTATTCTTTCCCGTAGTTTCTATCTAATTTCATCTATTTGTTAATTTCCTGCTAATTCAACTAATTTCATCTTTTAATAAATGAAATAAGTTAATTCTAAAGTTATAATACTAAAAAAATTAATGTCGTAGGGTTCAAATAAAGAAAGGATACACATAATTCGAACTCTTAATAAATTTTAAGGTCCTAAATTTTAAAACTTTCCACATAATTCAAATAAAGAAAGATTTAATGCTTAAAATTTAGTTGCTTTTTAACTCCTAAATTTTAGGAAAAAATTATCAAATTACAGTTTTATCTAATATGAAATTTATTTTTAAAGGATAAAAAAGGTGAATGACATTTCTTTAAGGGCCTTCGTTTTTTAATATGGTACTAGTCACAGTGTACGCGCTTTGCGCGTGTACTCTATTGTCATGAATATATAACTTTTAAATATTGCATATCCATATTAACCAATGTGTATGAGTTATTAAAAAAATTATAGTAAAAAAATGCAAGGACCTAAAAATGATGAATGTTAATCCTATTTAGCTAGCTTAAAAGAAAAATCATGTCCTACATAAATTCTCATATGCTTTATTATGATTTCTCGCTTTGTCCCCGCCTATCAAAGTTATTTAATTGTCTTCTTAATGTTTGAATTAATTAGCATATGCTTAATATAAATAAATAAAATGATAAGATCGTATTGATATATCTCTTTATCTCCTCTTAAATTAGATTATTTGAACCTGAAGAACAATCGTCAAGTTTTCTTTCAACTATGATGAAGTTAAAAATAATTAAATTGAATATTTTTAATCAGTTAATTAAGAGCTTAATTATATAGCTATTTTAATCAGGGGCGGAGCTACATACTAAATTTAGGTGCTTCAGCAACCATTAAACTTTACACAGCATAGGTATAGTTATATAAGAAATTTGAGGCATCTGATATAAAAGGAAAAGAAAGCACCTACCAACCAAAAAATTAAGTA
>NW_017674565.1:16657-74720 GCF_001879085.1 Nicotiana attenuata
CCCCGATAATGAAAATATTATATAATTAATATTTTTGTATGATGTTTCTTATATAAGGGGTTAAATATCCAATTCCAAATATAGACAATTGCTGCCTAAAGCTGTTGGATGACTGAATATGTTGCATAATTTTACATGGAATATTGCTGCAATATGTAAGTTGCTATGAAATTTGTAGGAAAAAAAAAAAATAAGTTGTAGGTACAATGGATTCACATCTACTAAATCAAAGGGCAGCCTATGTAGATTGTAGCGCCAAAGCGGACATCATGGCTTATACAGAAAATCTTTAAGGCTAGAATGTTTATTGAGGAAGCTAGTTATGATATCTCTCCGTTACAATTTTTCAATCAAAGAAGTTTACTTAAAATTTGGAGGAAATTAAGAAAAAGTGTCATGGAGGAGGTTGATATGCAATAATTTGAGAGTTTTTCAGGCTAAACAGAGATGTTCTGAAGTAGTCGCACGTTTGATAATTCAAGAAGCAGTTTTTACAGGCAGCTTGACGACAAAATTAGCTAGGAAGTTAAGAGTTCTATATATTTGTATCCTTAATGTCTCGGGTATAGTTGGTAGGGAGTTATAGTTTTGAATGTCTGCTGCTACTAGGGTCTATGTCCAAGCTCAGTTGTCTAAAGAGGATAGTGTATATGTGATCTTACCCCTACCCTGAGAAGGTAGAGAAGATGTTTTCAATAGACTCTCGGCTCAAGAAAAAGAAAAGGGAACAATAGAAACAAAGCAATATCAACAACAAATGCTAGAAAGATAATAGCTACAATCTAGAAGCCAAAAAAAAAAAGATGGAGGGAAGCAATGACAGTGATAGTAAGCAGTAACAACAACAAGATACTAGGAACTGAAGCTGAAGGTAGCAGAAAAACAATATTGTTAGTTTATATGAGTCCACCAAACTATAGAGTACCTAGTCCTCTACGAGTTTCCACTGAGAGTACTAATGAAACAGTAAGTAAATGAGACGCGGGATTTTTACGTGGAAAAAGCCCACTCAAGGGGACAAAAACCACGACCTACACTTGTAGGCTTTCAACTTCACTAACTTGTAAACACTCGATTACAAGCCACTTTGTAATGACACTATTACAAAGACTTCGCTCACTCTAACTTGTAATACACTAATCACAAGCCACTTGTCATTCACTAGTTACAAAGACTTCAATCATTCTAACTTGTAATACACTAATCACAAGCCCCTTTGTCACTCACTAGTTACAAAGGATTTAACTTATGACTAACTCTAGTCACAACACAAACTCGGAAAGCTTATGGTTTTAAAGAGGGGTTCCTAAGTACCGCTTCTAACTAAGCAATTTAGGAATTACAGTAAGAACAATCACAAAGTTACAACTCAACTAAGGACAACAGAATACTCGATTTAGGAACTGGTCCGTAGTAGCATTTTACTTTGTTCTTCAAGCTCTTGAGAATTGAGTTCACTTTTTTCAGAGCTCTTGAATGCTTGAAGTGGTTGTTCAAGTGTTCAAGTGATGTCTTGATATAATCTTCTTGTTAATACACCTTTATGACATCACTTGAATGATGTATGCACTTTAGTTGGTCAAAGGAAAAATGACTGCTGGAAACAGTGCAGTGCAGGCAACAACAGTGCAGGCAGTCACGTCGCTTCCAGCTGTATCCAAGTGACCTCGTACTGCTATGAGTGAACCACAAGAATATCAGGTCCTTGTATGGTTCTCTATCTCCTGAAGCTATAGCAGTTCACATTTAGCTGGACTCCGTTGATTTGCAATGTAACCCAAGTGTGTCAGGTTCCCTATCTGGTTCTTGACAACAAGTTTGTTAGATCATCAAAACATAAGGCAAAGACACTGAAAATCTATCAATTTCCCCTTTTTTGATGATGACAAACTTAGACATTGATAACATGTATATTTGGAGCAAAGAGAACCAGATAGGCTAATCAGATCCTTGATACAAAGAGACCAAGAGAACCAGATAAGCTAACAGGAATTTCACAAGTTCCCCCTGACTTTATACTTCCCCCTCTTGGCATCATTAAAAAGACACAAACAGTCAAACAAAGGAAAGAAGTCTAGCCAAGCTAACTCATGCCACATATGTGCACACAACATGATAGAGAAGAGAAGTAGAGAATTCTAGCAATGAGATAATAACAGAGGATAGCATATATATATATATATATATATATATATAAACATAGGCCTTTGCTTAAAAAGTAAAGGCATAATTGGACTGTTAAAGAGGGGAGCATTACTGTTACATCCCAACCACATAAAAAAAAGAAACAAAACATCTGCCATGAAAAAGAAAACTTAGAAGAACAATCCAGAAACTGGTCACTGAAGGGGGTACTTCGGGGGCACTAGGAGCAAAGGGCTTGAAAGATGCAGCAAGAGTTTGGAGAACTAAGTCTATTCGGGCATTGGCCGACTTTTGCTCATTGAGCAGTTCTGCTTTTAGGTTCTCCACCTGTGCCCTAAGATCAACATTCTCTTGTACCAAACGGGCCACATCATCATTTGACGTTGGAGCCCTTTGAGCTTGCTGACCTTCCAAGATAGCATTCCTGGCCTTCAACCGTTTAGTCTCCTCAGTTGCACTAGTTTGAGCATTAATAAGCTGTGAGATGGTTGATGTACTGCCTACCCCCCCCCCCCCACCACCACTCTTTTCTATGCACTCGCATTCTTCCAACGTTGTTTGTGAGAAAGTTTGCTTCTTGGTTCCTACCTTGCCTCTTCCTAGCGGCACCTTGAAGAACTTAAACACTTGCGTAAGCAGAAATCAGTATGGAAGACCATGATTACCATCCTTAAAGGTTGCTACCTTTTGCATGTGTTCGATCATAATAGCAGGCAGGCTGACAGGAGCAAAGCTATACAGTTGCTCCATCAAAAACAGGTCAGACTTAAAGGTCATGAACCTCCTCTCAGCACGAGGCAATAGAACTTTGTTTACCAATTCGATGAGCAACTAATAAACAGGGAGTAGTGCCTTCTTGTGGATATGGTCCCTCTTTTGGTTCACATTGTCCTTTACAACAGCATTCCGGAAATTATACTGACACGCATCCTTCACACTAGACACACCAACTGTAGGGACCTTAAGAATATCCCCAAGCATACTTACATCGAACACGATTTTCAGTCCATTCACAAACGCACAAATATGGTCGGTATCAACAGGAAAGGGGCTTGAGAAGAAGCTTTGAACCTCATCCTCATACACCTTAGGTGCATCTATTTGGATTAGATGCCCCCATCGTTGAAACTCAACCATCTCAAGGACTTGTCGCATACCAGCCATATCAGAGATTGCTGGGTCAAAAGTACAACCCAACATAACCTTTTGGTGCCTTAGGCGGTCTGAAGCAGAACTACATTCAGTCCTCAGCTTTTTCAAAGAACCAGGTTCCTTAACAGCTTCAGACTTTCTTTTGCCAGACTTCCCACCACGTGATTTTTCTTTACCCTTAGACCGGACTAACACATCCTCATCAGAGAGTGAGGGCTTACTAAAAACATCCTTCAACATAGAGCTTGGGGTTGAAACTCTCTCTATTGAAGTAGGATGCTTCTTTTTCTAGGACCGTCTCACCTAGGAACCAGGTTCCTCTTGGGTTTCCTCTTCCACTTCTACAATAAGAACATCTTTATCACATACTAGCACATTGTCCATAACCAACCTCCTCATTTGCTTCTTACTACTTTTTCTGCTTTTTTGAAGGGCAGAGTCGTAGGCTACCTTTGCTTGCAACCTGGTAGTAGGTCGCTTGGTGGAAGACTTAGGGGTGGACACCACCCTTCTATTAACTATGAAAGCATCAAGATCTAGGTTGTCTAAATCCTCCTCATCGCTAGACCTCATTTCAGGAGCTTGAATATCCAGGGGCGCGACAGCAAATTCAGGAGCAGAACTGGCCTGGAAATGAGAACCCTGACCTGGGTCCTCCGGAGAGGGGTCAGGTTCCTCATGTGAGGGCCCAGTAGTTTCTGCTAGTGCAGAGCCCTCAATAGTCACTATGGCTCCTTCTTCCCCCATACCCTATACCTCTTTTCTCTGAGAAATTATCTCATGTAAGACACCATCAGCAGATACCACAAAGATGGTTACAATACTTTCTTCCTCAATCAGCACCACTTCTACCACGGAAGTAGCAGCAACAATGGCAGAACCTTCTGCAACCTCAGGGCTTAGACCTTGTTCTCCACTTTTTCGTTGAGAAGTGGGAACATCAGAAGATAAAGAAGACATATCAACAATTTTAGGGGTTTCAGGGATGGAGAGAGACGTCGAATCTGGGTTAGGTGTGATTTCAGCGGGAAGAACATAGGTTGTTATAGACGACTCAGTGGGGACGGAGGACTCCATAGGTTTTTCAGTATTAGGGATAACTGAGGCAGGGATGTCGGAGTTTATATCAGCCATTTAAAGGATGGAGGGAAGGTGATTTGGAGAAGTTCTAATGGGGGACTTATGGTGTGTGTAGAGAGGAGAAGGGTTTTATTCTGAAAGTATAATTATGAAGAGAGAGATAGGAACCAGTGCTGAAACGGCGGTTATGCGTGGAGAAGTGCAACATTTCAGAGGGAGATGGAACGTTTTAAAGTGAAGAGACGTGACAGCAGGGTCTGAAAAGGTGAATATCATCGCAGTTGATTTTTGTACCTTTTCAAGACGTGTATTAAAGAATGCACAGAACTACTAACCTTTGGTACAAGAACCAGGTTCTTGACTGTTTATCTAAAAATATCAATCCTCTTTTATCATCCATGCACTGCATTTGCAGCTTCTATACTCATCATGCGTGTTAACCTGCAACGGTATTGAAGTGAGTTAGACTTGGCCGAAAAACACTTTAGCTAGTTTTACCTGAAGGTGATTTTCATAGCCAAGTCATGAGGAATCAGGTTCTCAGTTGGGCTTCAAAAGCCCCATCTTTACCCTGTTTCTTTCAAAATGTTCCCTACTCAATGCTTTGGTGAAGATATCTGCAATTTGGTCTTCTGTGCTGCAAAACTTCATACAGATCAACCCTTTCTCCACATTGTCCCTTAGAAAATGATGCCTCACATCAATATGCTTAGTCATTTTGTGTTGAACTGGATTCTTGGTCCTGTTAAGTGCACCGGTATTATAATATATAAGGGGCACACACTCAGTAAGTACCCCAAAATCCTCCAGTTGCTGCTTAATCCAAAGGAGTTGAGCACAACAGGATGGTGCAGCTACATATTTTGCTTCAGCTGTTGAAAGAGCCACTGAGTTTTGCTTCCTTGTGCCCCAAGAGATGAGACATGAACCTAATGAAGCGAGCCATTCCAGAAGTGCTTTTCCTGTCCACAAGATAACATGCATAGTCAGCATCAGCATATCCAATGAGATTAAAACTGTCACTTGAGGGATAATAAAGGACCAGGTCCTGTGTTCCCTTAAGGTAACGCAGAATTCTTATGGCAGCCTTTAAATGAGATTCCTTGGGATTTGATTGAAACCTTGCACATAGCCCCACACTGAAGACAATATCAGGTCTGCTGGCAGTGAGATAGAGAAGAGACCCAATAATGCCTCTATACATAGTTTGATTCACAGGGGATCCAGTTTCATCCATGTCCAGTCGAGTGGCCGTAGCAATCGGAGTGTTTATCACCTTTGATGCTTCCATGTCAAACCTCTTCAAGAGCTCCCTAATGTATTTCTGCTGACAAATGAATGTACCCTTTGAGGACTGCTTTACTTGAAGACCCAAGAAGAAGTTTAACTCCCCCATCATGCTCATTTCAAACGCACTTCCCATGAGTTTTGCAAATTCCTCACACAGAGAATCAGCTGTTGCCCCGAAAATGATATCATCAACATAGACCTGAACAAATGAGCATGTTCCTTCCCCGTTTCTTCAGGAACAAGGTGTTTCAATTTTACCTCTTTTAAAGCCATTTTCTAAGAGGAATTTTGACAACCTTTCATGCCAAGCTCGAGGAGCCTGCTTCAACCCATACAGCACTTTGTCCAGTTTAAACACATATTCAGGGTGTTCATGACATTCAAACCCTGGAGGTTGCTTCACATAGACCTCTTCCTTAAGAAGTCCATTCAAAAATTCACTTTTAACATCCATTTGGAACAAGGTGAATTCCATATGGGATGCAAAAGCGATTAGGATTCTAATAGCTTCCATGAGAGCGACCGGAGCAAACGTTTCATCATAGTCAATCCCATCCTCCTGATTGTAGCCTTGAACTACTAGCCAGGCCATGTTTCTTGTAGTGTTTCCATGTTCATCAAGCTTGTTCCTGAATACCCACCTGGTTCCTATAATAGTTCGATCTGAGGTCTAGGTACCAGGTGCCAGACATTGTTCCTTTCAAACTGATGCAGCTCATCTTGTATGGCTGTAATCCAATCTGCATCTTTCAGGGCTTCTTTGATATTTTTGGGTTCTATTTGGGAGAGAAAGGCAGAGAAGGCAAGTGAATTTCTAGCTTTTGACTTGGTTTGTACTCCAGAATTTACAGAGTGATTACGTTGTCAAGAGGATGAGAGCTTTTGTGTTTCCAGTTGGGCATTTGAGGATTATTTGTAGAGGAGCTGGGTATATTCAACTGGTTCTCTTGTGTTCTTCTCTCAGGTACTGGTGGATTACCCACTTGGAATAGTTTATTTGGTGTCCCAAGTCACCGTTTTTTTAAAATCCCAAATCGAGAAAATTTCGACTTTATTTGTTTGTTTGATACACATTGCGAATCATGTCACGAGAACCGTACCCACGATCTATAACATGTTTAATTTATTAAAGTTATTAGAAGGTGTGGCCGGGTCACATAAATGTACCCTCGGATTTGAAAAATTAGGTATCACAACTACGTCACGGGAATCGTACCCGTAGCTATGATGATTTTATTATAAACGCGCCTAAAGCAAACTACAAATGTTTATAAATGTTTTCTATACTAAGTTATAATACTAATGTGAGGGCCATAAATTAAGTGATTCGATTGTCAATGGCCCGCCTCGATTTATTTTAAATGATTTGTACTCAATTAAAGCAAACTATGGATGCTCATATTTAAAAGCTAATTTGAAGTTAGGTATCACAACTACACCACGGGAACTGTACCCATAGTAGTGATGATTTAATTGCGTGCCTAAAGCAAACTACGGGTGTTCATATGAATTAACTATTTTCCTTGAGGTTGGAGATTATTGGGGCCCTAAACTTAGGGACATAAACTGCCTCCCAGATGTGAATATCATGTAAGGTATGAAGACTTGTTTGTTAGATCATCGAAGCAATTCCAATTTTGGGTATTCAAAACTATTGAGTAGGCAGCATATGATTTCAAGCGTGTTAGGTATTTTGAAACTGGACCAGGGTGGGGATCGCTTAACTTCACCAAGATAAAATCATTAAGGGGTGAGGGAGAAGCTAATTGTAATACCTAAATGTAAATAGTCATGTGGTGATCCTATTAGCCATAAAGAAATGAATGAACGACAACTGGGCTCAAATGGTAAAAGCCGAATCTTCATGTGACTTGCAGCCTCATATAACGGGCATCTGGTTGGGCCACAATGACTGGACAAACAAAGCCAGGCCTGTGTCCATCCACACATAGGCGCATATAATTGCTTATATTCTGGGACTTACTGAGTCTGTTTCTCATTTTGTTTTTTGTAAAAAAAAACAAAAGCAAGCATGTCTTGAAGTTCACTGATAGGAAGAAGAAAATCATTACCGTAAATGCTACTAGCATTCAAAGCACAAAATAATCAAATCATGTAATTAGAGTAATCATATGGCATGAATATTATGACTAAAAAGGGTCTTTAATGTTGTCCAGTTCCTCATGTTCATCAGGAAATCTAATTGTAAACAATCTACATTCTCAAACTTACAACCTGTGTTTCCAAACCAGTGAAAAGTCCAGACGTTAACGCTAAAACTCCTGATTACCATCTTTACTGGAATCAAAAATAGGAATAAAGAACTGTGCTGCAATTAGTTTATCTATAACAACATAGAGCTATAAGCACACAAAAAAAATCATCTTTTCATTCAAGCTTGCACGTCATCAGGGAGTTTAATTTTTCTTTGACTTCATAATTATCAACCTGCTCAAATAATGGTTAGGCATGCAAACTACCAACATACAAGATAATAATAGCTTCCTCTTATCCCACATTACTACATGTTATTGCATTTTTATTAGGTTCAAACTAAGCAATCATAGCACACCAATCAATAATAGAAGACAAAATCATATTTAGACATGGCTGAAAACAGATTCACACTAATATGAATTCCAAAAGGAACATGTTCTCATATGAACACATAAACAGGAGGGTGATGAGTACCTGGACAGCAGTGGTAAAACTTAAAAAAAATGCAGCCAAGTAGAGACCAGAAACAAGCTTTGGATTGATATTAAGCTACTAATTGAAGCAGAGCCAACATAAAATAATGGAAAATCCCAACTGAATCCTTTAGAAAAACACTTGAAAGACAGAGCTTGACAACCCAAATAAAGTTACAACTGGAAAATAGAATTCAGCAGCAGCTTTCAACAGTAAATCTCAGAAAGAAATCTTCACATTCAAACCATTTTCGACTTGTGAGAATCAGAAAAACCTCAGAGAAATTCTTTAAACTTTTTGGCTAAAAGAAGAAATCAACTACTAATGAAATAGTAGCTAAAACCTTTAGAGTATATTTGGGTCCTAAAATCTGTCTATAGAATGAGGGAGTATTTTCTTTTTATAGGGTATCCTAATATAGCATCTAAATGGCATATTCTAACCTAAATTCCCTAAG
This sequence comes from Nicotiana attenuata, assembly GCF_001879085.1. Lineage (NCBI taxonomy): Eukaryota > Viridiplantae > Streptophyta > Magnoliopsida > Solanales > Solanaceae > Nicotiana > Nicotiana attenuata. The sequence goes on from NW_017674565.1 coordinate 25,473, forward strand.
GGTCAGAGGGTACAACATCTTTTGACAATCTTGGTACAGCTGTTAGGACAACTGTCTTACCCAGATATTTACTCAACTTTTTTTAATCCTTTTACTTCTGAAAACTTCCCCTTTTGGTTCCTATTTTGACCTAAATTCTTATTTTAAAGAAGACCTTTAGTCCCTTCTAGAAGCTTATGATATTTTATCTGAAGTTCCTCTATTTTCAGTTTCCCAATTGGTCCCTTTATGTTCTACTTAATACAAATAGCTACCTTATTTTCTGATTTTAAATACCCTAAGTTTTCATGTTCCTTTAGACCCCCCTCAAGTTTCAATTCCGAACAAACACACTGACAGAAACAAATATTAATCAACCAAACACTTTAACAAGTTAAGTGATAATTTAATGCTATTGAACACACTAATTAAATCCGACCAGGACAGAAAATCAAACAAAAAATATTAATCCCAAATCATGCAATTAACTTAAGTAACTTATTTTTAAATTGAACTAATCAAAATAAACAAATTAACTAGAGATAGAAGAACAGAAAGAAAAATAGAAAAAGAAACAAAAAAGAGAGGGAAGGAATATATACTGATTTGGCCGGAAATGTTTGAACAAACAAGGCGAATCAACGAACGACGACGCTTGACGAAGCTTGGCCGGTCAGTGTTGACTTAGCAAGAATCCGGTGAGCTTTGAAATGAGCCAAAAATGACGCTAATCGATTGTTCTTACTGAGAACAGTCGATTGGCATAAATTTTTGCTCAAATCGAGCCTTGAAACCATTTAAAACTCAGAAAGGGCAACGGATTAGGGTTTTCAATTTCTTTTGGAATCTCAGATTTGAAATTAGAACAAATGGGTGAGGATTTTGGGGCAATTGGTGGCAGGATAGTGATGAGGGGAGGCTGAGGATTGTAGGGCTAAATTTTAGGGTGGTTTGGAGTATCGCCGCCACCGTGAGGCGATTTTCGGCGGCTGCAGTTCAGAGGGGTAAGAGAGAGAGTGAGAGAGACGAAGTGAGGGGGGTCTTTGGGGTTGGGGGGGGGGTGTTTCAGACACTAATATAGCAAGGGGCCAATCAGTTCCCAGCCGTTAGATCTAAAGTGATCAACGGCTGGGATAAAAAAAAGTAATACGGCATTGTATTTTAGAGCTGGGGCTGGACCGGGTAGGCTGGATTTTGGGCCTGGGTTGGGGGACGGATTTGGGTATAAAAATTGAGCCCAAGTTCAAATTAAAACCCTTATGTTCAATTCCCTTTTTTATTTCCTTTTCTTTGTTTTTTTCTTTTTCTTTTTCTTTAATTAAAAATCCTAAATTAAATTCCTAAATTAATCTAAATTGTAAAATTAAGCTAGTTACCCCTTTATAAAATTTATAACAATTAGTTGATCCTAAACTAAAGAGAAAAAAATAATAATCTAAAATTAAAAGCTAAGAATGTAAAAATGAGCCATTTTTTTATGATTTTCATTTTAATAAATCAATTAATTAACTGATTAATGCTAAAAATATGAAAACAAAATCTAAATGCAATGCATGATGTTTTTTGATATTTTTTGATGATTTTTAACAAAATTATCGTGCACAAAATGCAAACTATTAATAAAATCCTACAAAAATTCATATACAATGGCAAAAAATTTGAAAAACTCTATTTCTTTGATTTTAGGAGTATTTTGAATAGGGCAAAAATCACATGCTCATAGCTTTCCCTCTTTGCTCGGAAACATGAAGGGTTTTCGGGCAAAGATAAAATGAGCAATTACGAGTGATTTCTGCCCGTTTGAAACTCCATGGGAAGCATCTTTTGAAAAATTTTACCGAACCTTGCTTCGGAGGTTGCCTACATATCCTTGGCTATAAAGGAATCAGGCCAGTGTAGTTCTGGATGTTTTGGTAGCTGGGACTACCGGAAAACTGTGATTTCACTGCTATTGCTGCTGTTTTTTGCTTGATGAGCTCCTTATTACACCAAAATGAAAGATAAAAAGTTAAACTAGCTAAGCCTATCAACTATTGAGTTATAAGATTTCTATCTATAAACCTTCTAAAACTTGATCTTGAGTCTTGGCTGGTTCTTCCTGCAGACTCTAATCTGAATGTTGATGCTCGTTAGCTGCAACTGCTAGTTCACTTTTCTTCAGCTTTTTAGATCAAGGTGGGACATGCAAAGCTTGTGACTTCAATCATATCTTGAGCAGTCGGCATCTTTTCTCCGCTTCTGCACTTAAAGTTCACTTCTTTTCTTGCTCTTCTTTTCTTTTATTCTGGATTGAGACTTCTTCTTTTGGTCGTCTCAAACATGTGTCTCGAGGTATAACCGGCTCAAACACCAAAACAAACAAACGAACGAAATTTTTCTGCCCCAATTTTCACTAGGAAAATTTTGTGAGTTATTGCAACAAAATCTAAACTATTTCTTTATTGAAAGCAATTAAAATCGGGATTATGTATCCCTGAGAAAAGAAATTAGGGAGTGGAGACCCTATATCTACAATGAAATCAACTGGGAATCAGAGGCCTTGAGTTGGGAAGATTATCAGGTTATGCTGGAAAATGACCGGGTTATGCCAGAAAGGTCCTCGGGTTATGCCGGGAAAGTCATCGGGTTATGCCGGAAAAGGTCCGCGGGTTATGCCGGAAAGGTCAACGGGTTATGCCGGGAAGGTCATCGGATTATCCCGGAAAGGTCCTCAGGTTATGCTGGGGAAGTCGTCGGGTTATGCCGGAAAGGGTCCATAGGTTATACCGGGAAAGTCATCGGGTTATGCCGAAAAGGGTCCACGGGTTATGCTGGGAAAGTCATCGGGTTATGCCGGAAAGGTCCTCAGGTTATGCCGGGGAAGTCATCGGGTTATGCCGAAAAGGGTCCACGGGTTATGCCGGGGAAGTCATCGGGTTATGCCGGAAAGGGTCCACGGGTTATGCCGGGAGAGTCATCGGGTTATGATGGAAAGGGTCCACGGGTTATGCCGGGAAAGTCATCAGGTTATGCCGGAAAAGGTCCATGATTTATACCGAAAAAGTCATCGGGTTATGCTGGAAAGGTCCACGGGTTATGCCGGAAAAGTCATCGGGTTATGCCGGAAAGGTCCTCGGGTAATGCCGGGGAGGTCATCGGGTTATACCGGAAAGGCCCTCGGTTATGCCGGGGGAATTCGTCGGGTTATGTCGGAAAGGGTCCACGGGTTATGCCGGGAAAGTCATTGGGTTATGCCAGAAAAGGTCCACGGGATATGCCGGAAAGGTCCTCGGGCTATGCCTGGGAAGTCATCGAGTTATTCCGAAAAGGTCCTCGGTTATGCCGGGGAAGTCGTCGGGTTATGCTAGAAAGGGTCCACGGGTTATGCCGGGAAAGTCATCGAGTTATGCCGGAAAGGGTCCACGGGTTATGCCAGGAAAGTCATCGGGTTATGCCAGGAGAGGTCCTCGGGTTATGCCGGGGATCAACTAGGGAGTGGGACCCTATGTTGGAAAAGATTACCAGGTTATGCTGGCATCAGCTAGGGAATGGGACCCTATGTTGAGAAAACGTAGCTACAGATTGGGGTCCCTAGGCTACCATAATTTTTGAATTCTTCTTCTTCCTTTTTTTTTCATTTTTCGTTTTATTTAGGAGAATGAATGAGGAGTTTAAAAAGGATTTTCCCTTTTCGGATCAACTTTTACTGCAAAACCGTTTGGTTTCTGCGTGCCTTGCTTTTATTGCACCTGCTCCTTGCAAGGTGGTTTTGGCCTGTACCTGTTTTCCTGTTTTCAAATCAAAGAAAAAATTGTCAGTTTGAAGTGGTGGTTCGTTTTGTGGCCTTGATTGTTTCAATCACTTGATCTCGGCCCAACTTTTTCAATAAAAATCTCCATTGCTCCCCGGCTCTCTGGAAATTGGTTTCATTTGTAAACCCCCGGGGAAATTCCACCTAATGATTAACCCGTGTGGTGCTTGGCCTTCTCATTTTATTTTGCGTTTATGGGCATTCGACTTTGATTTCCTTTATTTTCAAGTGTTTGGACTCTGGAGCATCAGCCAACATGGCCAGTCGCGATCGACTTGATGCACCTGTTAAGGCTGGGTGCTTTTCTTGAATTTTAACTTTTGTCAAACAAAACCCTGTAAAACCAATCTTGCCATCTTTTCTTTGTATTAGTTTCGGAGGAGAATTAGACCGAAAGGAATTCAAATAAAAGTAAACAACGGACAGGATAATGAATTTAAACGAGAAGTGTCCCTTTCGGGGAAGGGAAAGAAGGACTTATCTGGAATGCATGCAGACTTCAATAGACATGACATGCTTCTTGGACTGGATACCCGATCTGTGCAAACCATCCAACTCCCATAAATCCATCACAACTCATACCTCAAAACCGAGAAACCTTGCCAGGACTATATCAGTGCCGATGGTTGTAAGTGATTCCCTTTTTCGATCAGTGGCGCCATTTGCAGGTTTTCACCAACTGACCTCTCTCATTTCTCTTCTCTCCGTCACCTTATAATGCTCTTTGTGAGTTTTCATTAGTAAGACTCTCTCATTTTTAATTTCTCTGCTCACCATCACCTTACGATGCCCGTGTGGGGTTTCACCAATAAGACTCTCTCATTTTATTTCTCTCATTTGATTGTATCAGATCCAAGTAACCAACATCCTCCTATTTTGAACATCTTCACCGATTGATCAGAAGGACTTTGAACATGATTAGGGTAAAAAGAGTTTGGATTGAATTACAACTTTGGAGCCTTTCTGGCGAACCGTCGCCGAACCATTATAACTTCTGTCCCAGTTTCAACTTTGGAGGGGAATGTGGATTTTTATTTCAGTGTGACTAAACCCCAGAGAGAGGATGCCTATATATCCTTTCGGAATCAAGTCGAACGTAGTTCAGGGAAACTTTGTTTTTGATTTTTTTACAAGCGTTTTCGGGTTCCAAAGAGGGTAGGTAACCGGCTCAAAGGGTTGAAGTATTTGGGGTAGTGAGAATGAAAGTCTTCGTCATCCCAATCGGAGAATATCGGTACCGCAGAAGGGTTAAACTTAATACCTTTTGACCGCGTCTGCATTGCTGTTTCAGGGTCATTTCCTTCAATGTCTCCCAAGTACAATACCCTTTTTGGCAACAATTTTCTTATAATGTACGGACCCTTCCAGTTTGGAGCGAACTTTGCTTTTGCTTCCTTGTGATGTGGGAGAATACGTCTCAAAACGAGCTGCCCCACTTCAAATATCCTAGGCCGCACTTTCTTATTGTAGGCACGGGCCATTCTTTGTTGATACAATTGCCCAACTGTTCTTTATCCTCAATCTCAGCCTCAACGATGATTCGAAGAGAAGGAATTTCAACTTCTGCGGGTATTACGGCTTCAGTGCCATAAACCAATAGATAGGGTGTTTCTCCAACTGATGTGCGTACAGTTGTGCGATATCCCAACAATGCAAACGACAACTTTTCATGCCGTTGTCTAGAACTTTGAATCATTTTTCTGAGGATCTTTTTGATGTTTTTGTTCGCTGCTTCCACAACACCATTAGCTTTGGGCCGATAAGGGGTAGAATTCTGATGCGTGATCTTAAATTGTTCGCATATTTCCCTCATCAAATGACTGTTAAAATTTGCAGCATTATCCGTAATGATAGTTTTAGGAATACCAAAACGACATATAATGTTGGAATGCACAAAGTCCACCACTGCTTTCTTGGTGACGGCTTTGAGAGTGACTGCTTCAACCCATTTTGTGAAATAGTCAATGGAAACTAAGATGAATCTGTGCCCGTTTGAAGCTTTTGGCTCAATCAGCCCAATGACATCCATACCCCAGGCGACAAACGGCCACGGTGCTGACATAGGGTGTAATTCTAAAGGTGGTGCATGAATCAGATCACCATGTACTTGACATTGATGATACTTTCAGCAAAAATTGAAGCAATCCTTTTCCATAGTCATCCAATAATAACCAGCCCGAAGGATTTTAATTGCAAGAACGTACCATTCATATGGGGTCCACACACTCCTGCGTGCACTTAATTCATGATTCTTCCAGCCTCTTGGGCATCCACGCATCTTAAAAGTTTCAAATCTGGAGTTCTTTTGTACTAGAATTCTCCGCTCAAGAAGAAACCACTTGCAAGCCTTCTGATGGTTCTCTTTTGGTATCCACTGGCTTGTTCGGGATATTCCTTTGTTTTCAAGAATCTTTTGATATCATGATACCATGGCTGAACATCTGGTTCTATCTCAATGGTATTGCAATAACCATGTCTTTCTCGAATTTGGATTTCCAGTGGGTCAATGTGGACATTGCCTAGATATGGCAACATCGAGGCCAAAGTAGCTAGTGCATCGGCTAACTCATTGTGAAACTGAGGAATGTACCTGAACTCGACAGATTTGAACCGCTTTCTAAGATCTTCCACATGTTGCTTGTATGGAATAAGCTTGATATCTCGGGTTTCCCATTCACCTTGAGCTTGTCGGATAATCAAGTCCGAATCTCCCATGATTAGCAATTCTTCCACATCCTGATCGATTGCCATGTTCATGCCCATAATGTAGGCTTCATACTCGGCAGTGTTGTTTGTGCAGAAAAATCGAAGTCGGGCTATGGCCGGATAGTGCTGACTGGTGGGTGAGATCAAAATTGCCCCAATCCCGACACCTTTTGCATTCACAGCTCCATCGAAGAACATTTTCCAAGCATTGGTGTCTTCTGAAATTACCTCAATTGAATTTACTTCATCGTTCAGAATGTAAGTACTCAAAGGCTGATATTCATCATCAACAGGATTTTCAGCTAGGTGATCCGCTAAAGCTTGAGCTTTCATTGCCGTGCGGGTGACATAGACTATGTCAAACTCGGTGAGCAGGATTTGCCATTTCGCTAACCTCCCCGTGGGCATTGGCTTTTGGAATATGTATTTCAAAGGATCTAGTCTGGTGATAAGATAGGTGGTGTAAGCCAACAAGTAATGCCTAAGCTTCTGAGTGACCCAAGTTAGGGCGCAACAAGTTCTTTCCAACAAAGTGTATTTGTCTTCATAACTAGTGAACTTCTTGCTCAAATATTATATGGCTTTTTCTTTCTTCCCGGTCACATCATGTTGCCTGAGAACACATCCAAAGGAATTCTCCAACATTGTCAAATACAGAAACAAAGGCCTTCCAGGTTCGAGTGGGACCAACACTGGTGGATTCGACAGATATTCTTTGATTTTGTCGAAAGCTTCTTGACACTCGTCTGTCCATCTAATCACCGCATCTTTCTTCAACAGCTTAAATATGGGTTCACATATGGAAGTCAACTGAGCAATGAATCTGCTGATGTAATTCAATCTTCCCAGTAGACTCATGACCTCTTTCTTGGTTCTTGGAGGAGGCAAATCGCGAATAGACTTTATCTTTGTTGGATCTAACTCGATGCCTCTCCGACTGACTATAAACCCCAAAAGTTTCCCAGACGGAACTCCAAATGCACATTGAGCTGGATTTAACTTCAAGTCATACTTACGCAGGCGCTCAAAGAACTTTCTTAGATCCCGCACATGGTCATCCTGTGTTCTTGATTTAATGATCACATCATCCACATACACCTCAATTTCCTGGTGCATCATGTCATGAAAGATAGAAGTCATAGCTCTCATGTAAGTTGCCCTAGCGTTCTTCAAACCAAAAGGCATGACCCTGTAACAATAGGTGCCCCAAGGTGTGGTGATGGCTGTCTTTTCCGCATCTTCTTCATCCATCAAGACCTGATGATATCCAGCATAACAATCCACGAAAGACTGTATCTCACGTTTGGCACAGTTGTCAACAAGGATGTGGATGTTTGGCAACGGGAAGTTGTCCTTGGGACTTGCTTTATTCAGATCCCGATAGTCAACACATACTCGGGTTTTCCCATCTTTGTTTGGCATTGGGACCATATTAGCCAACCATGTGATACATCGGACCACTCGGATCACACCCGTTTTTAACTGTTTGGTGACTTCCTCTTTGATCTTGTCACTGATGTCGGTTTTGAAGTCTTTCGATTACTTAAGAGAATCACAAAATTAAACCAAACAAATAATACAAGATAATCACAACAATATTCCTCTTTCGGTTAAATGAATTGGTGAATAAAGTTGTAAACAATTCAAAGCTCCATAAACAAATTCAAGCAAAGAACTAAAGTTAAAATCCCCAAATATTAATGAAAATACCATATCCGTCAAACACTAAAGGAAACTACTCCATAATCATAGAGGAAGTCATCACAACTATAATTATAGAGTAAGAAAACATCAATCTAATGTTACAATCCAAATTCCCGTATTGAATTAATGGAAAGATGATGAAATCTTGTTTCTTGTAGGCTCCGATGCTCTCCAAAAGCTTCCTAGGTCAAAAGTCGTCTAAGTCGTGTTAGGTGTACTGACACCATGTAGGAACGACCGGACGAAACCACCCTTTCCAAGCCGAAACAGGAAAATACTCTGAGAAATTTGTACAGGCGTGCCGCACCATGCGGTGTGGTAGTGGGGAAGTTCAGAGAGCAGTTTCGGACAGACATCATCAATTTACATAGTCGTGCTGCCCCATGCAGCGCGATAGTTTTGGTTTTCTAGAGTAATTTGTTTTCTTCACTTTTTGACATCCAAACTTGGCTCCCGACCCCCGAACGCGATCTCGGTTTAATTACTTGGGCTTTTACTCAGACTTCAAAGCTCCAACTTGTTCGATTTAGCTTCCAATTATCTTTTTAACTCCGAATCACTTCCTACAAGACATAAAACACATAATGAGTGCAATTCTGTAGCGACCCAATCGGTCATTTGAGCATTTGCACTTCGCTCGGTAGTTTACGGGCATGAGTAGATCCGTATGATGTATTATGACTTATGTAAATCGTCAGTTTTGGTTTTCAGGTTCTTCGAAATTAATTTGTAAGAATGATTCTCAGCTAGCGACTTTAAATTAAAAGGTTTGACCAAGTTTGACTTTTAGTATTTGACCTCGGATTGGATTTCTGATGGTTTTGTTAGCTCCGTTGGGTGATTTTGGACTTAGGAGCATATCCGGATTGTGATTTAGAGGTCCGTAATGGAATTTGGCTTGAAATGGCAAAAGTGGGAATTTCGGAAAGTTTGACCGGGAGTGGAATTTTTGATATCGGGGTCGGATTCCGATTGCAGAAGTTGGAGCACGTCTGTAATGTCAAATGTGACTTGTGTGCAAAATTTGAGGTCAATCGAACATGATTTGATAGGTTTAGGCATCGTTGTCAAAGTTTGAAGTTTCGAAGTTCATTGATTTTGAATTGAGGTGTGATTCGTGTTTTCGGTGTTGTTTAATGTGATCCGAATCCTCGACTAAGTCTGTGATATGTTTTGAGACTTATTGGTATGTTCAGAGGGGGGTCCGAGGGGCTCGGGTGAGTTTTGGGGTGGTTTCGGACCATTTCTAGGCCATTTCTAGCTGCTGATTTTTGGCTACATGGGTGTACAGTGCGTTCGCGTTGATTTGGCCGCGTTAGCATAGAGAAAACTTGGAAAAATGGAGTTGTACTATGCGATTGATGAAGTCTTCACGCGATCGCATAGAGTAAAATCTCTGCTGCACTGACCCGACTTTGGAAGCTTATATCTCACAATCTATAAGGAATTTGGAGATGATCAAAAAATGAAAGTTGTAGCCCTTGATGTGTAGTTTTCATAAATTCAAACCAATTGTATTTTGGAGTTTTTTAAACAAAGTTATGACTGTTATAATAGAGGCTGTCCGGAAGAGTTGGAGAAGGCTGTTGGAAAAATTTGTTCTTCGCGATCACGGGAGAATGGCCGCGATCGCATAGAGTAAAAAAGGGAATGGAAAATTTTGTGCTTCACTATCGCATTAGTTTGTCCGCGATAGCATAGGGTTAATGCCTGGGCAGATTATAAAGTACTCTATTTCGAGGGTTTCGGTCATTTTTGCAATTTTGGAGCTACGGAGCTCGGATTGAGGCGATTCTTGAAGAAAATTTTCACCATATGAATTGGGGTAAGTGTTCTCTACTCGGTTTTGATTGTATTTCATGAATCTATCTTCGATTTTAGCTCTTTGTTGAGGAATTTAAAGAGGAAATTGGGGGTTTTGGCCTAAAGTTTCATAATATGAATTTTTTAGTTTTTAGCATCGAATTGGAGTCAGAATTGAGTGAAACTAGTATGGTTGAACTCGTAATTGAATGGGTTGTCGGATTTTATGAGTTTTGTCAGGTTCCGAGGTGCGGGCCCGGGTGTATTTTTTTGGCCGTATTTGGAATTTAATTTAGGATTCGATCTTTATCATTTGAACTTGTTTCCTTGGGCTTTATTTAATGTATTTGAGTTGCTTTTTGCTAGTTTTGAGCCGTTCGGAGGTCGCTACGTGCGAGGTGGCATTCTTGGAACATCGCTTGGCTTGCTCAGTATTGGAATTTGCTTGTTCGAGGTAAGTAACTCTTCTAAACTTAGTGTTGAGGGTATGGAACCCCGAATTACGTGTTATGTGATTGGTATTGAGGTGATGCACATGCTAGGTGACGGGTGTGTGGGAGTGCACCCTGTAAATTGTGACTCTGTTGTTTCTATGGCACTGTATAGTGGCCCTATCTTGTTGTTATTTGTGTTTTCACCATGTGATAAAGTAATTGAGCTATCAATCATGCTAGATATCATGTTAGGCTTTATGCCGATACTATTGGGACCCATAGTGGTCATTTCTTGCTGTCATCTCACTCACTTTTACTGATATGTTCGTACTCATTCATATTCATGCATTCATATCATATCTCAGTCTCAGTTGTTATTTATTGATGCATCATATCATTGTTGTCGGGCTAGTTTCATGACATTGTGAGCCCGTGAGTAAGACTGGAGAGATTGAGGACTGAGTGAGGCTGAGAGCCAGATTATGAGTGACAGTTATGCGATCGCGCTGCACGCCGCAGCATGTTATATTGATTACATGTTATTGGATCGGGCTGCACGCTGCAGTGATATAACGCTTGGGATGAAGGAGCCCCTCCGGAGTCTACACACCCCCTAGTGAGCATAGTCGACTATGTATATATATGTATATGGATCGGGTTGCACGTCGCAACGAGCCTTATGGATAAATATATATGGATCGGGTTGCACGCTGCAACGAGTATTGTATAGTGCAAGTGACTGAGTGTGTTGAGTATTGAGCACGGTAAGAGATAATGCAAGACACTGAGGTTGAGTACTCTGAGAGTCTGAGTACATGAGTTCATCACTGAGAGGCATTGCATTTGAAATGCGTACTGGAGATACGTGCATAGAGATTCATTTTCTTTTGCTGCCCGATTTTGATGACATTCATTATTTTACCTGTATCTTGACATGTAGGCATAGAGATGTACTTTCCCCATGGTATCTAAAAAATGAAACATCTTATGTATTTTTGAAAGGATTTTTGGGGGAAAGCACAGTTTTATAACTTACTCAAATTTTTGGACGATTTCGGTAAAGGATTTGGGTTTTCACTGACGCACTTGAAAAATGGAACTATTTTTTAATTTATGAATAAGCTGAGCATTCTTGAATTCTGAGTTATTTCTTTTATTACTTGCTTTACGTTATTATGAACTGTTGTTGGCTATTGGTGTTAGACCCGACCTTTGTTCCAGCTCGTCACTACTTTAAACCTAAGGTTAGGTTTGTTACTTACCAGTACATGGGGTCGGTTGTACTGATACTACACTTCTGCACATTGCGTGCAGATGTTGGCTGTTGAGGTTGCTGTGTTCGATGAGAGCTGGATTTGAAGATGTACCTGCGTACCTGTTGTAGCTACCTCTTGTTCATGGTAGCCTTAGATTTATAAAACTCTGTTTATGTACTCTTCAAACAGATGATGTATTTTCTTTATATCAGCTTTGTAAACTCTATTCTTAGAAGCTCATGATTTGTACTACCAATCCTTGGGGAAATGTGTAAAATTCAGATAATTTCTTTTGATAAATTGCCTTATTGAATATTATTGGAATTGGATAGTATATTGGCTTACCTAGTGGGTTGGGTTAGGTGCCATCATGGCTAGTGGATTTTGGGCCGTGACAGATTGGTATCAGAGCTCTAGGTTCAAAGGTTCTACAAGTCATGAGAAAGTGTTTAGTAGAGTCTTGCGGATCGGTATGTGACGTCCATACCTATCTTCGAGAGGCTATAGGACATTTTGGTTATACTTCCCATCTTTCTTTCCTTATCGTGCGGCATTGATTCAGCTTGAAGCGTAACTCTTTGAATTCCTTCCACGCATTCGTATCTGCACATGAGCGCTCGGTATCAGCTATACATCGATGGCTTATGATTCCATGGATGAGGTGCGAGATGTGATTTCAGTATGCTGATGATGGGCCAGTCTGGAGGACTTGAGGCCGGGTTTTGACTGTAGCTTGAGCACAGAGATATTGATTGTGTGAGCACGTGCTTTTGGATTTATATGTCCGGTAGTGTCCCTATTAGTGGAATTTGTGGTTGGATGGCTATGAGATGAGTATGATGTGACTACGAGATGTGTTCATATGGGTTGAATTTGACTAGAAAAGTTTGCTTGTAATGTAAAAAGGACTATTGGGTGCTTGATTTTCTACCTTGATGTGACGTATAGCATCGAGTTATGAGCATATTGGAGGATCTTTCATGTTTTTAATTGTGGAAAGGTATAGAGAGATGTCAGCTTGAGGCAAAGCAGGTCGGTTATCTCCTGCGGGGTGTCCTGAGGTTTGTGTGATCCCTATGCTGTTTGTCAAGAGTTCTCTTTTACCAGTGAACTATATGTAGTGAAATGTAAATTTGGATCGCTTGCGGAAGTTGGCTTGACTGTTACGAGGATGAATGCGAGATTTCTAAATTATTTGAGGTATTATATGGTTTGTTATATGAGCTTAGGAAGGATTTAGTTAAATCCTATTGTGGTATTATGCCAATATGGGGGTGGCTATTGTAAGTTATCATATGCTTTATTCATTGGCTTTGAACCAAGTGGGGGACTCTGCTATCAACGGGATGTTGCACGGTTATGTGTTGTATTGGTTTCAGATTGAGGTATACTGGTCAATCAGTTATGACTTGCAGGGGTTGAGTTCGAGAATGACTCGGGTAAGGAAATTTCAGGATGCGGGTTGTATTATGCTTTATGGGTATATGAGAATCATGGAATGATTTGAATTGTTATTGGTGAGAGATGTAGTGCGCATTGAGTAGGAATCCACTCAGTTGCTTAGAAGTGTGGATTACTTCTTAGGGTGTTGGTGTGCAAATAGGGCACAGGTCATTCAGTCTGTTTGGGAGGTGCTATTGAGATTCAAGTAGAGTGGATGACTCTCAAGAATGGTCCAAATGAATTCAAGATTTGTACGTGGCAATTAAGAATGTTGCGGATTTGTATATGGCTAGAAGCTAAGAGTTAAATTGGATGGTGTCAAGACTCACAGTATTTCTATATCATTATGGATTCTACATTTCAGTATCTAGAAGGTAAAAAGGAATAGCTTTAAATTTAGAGAAGGTCTCTCAGAGTGGGTATCTCGGTTGTGGTACTTTTAGGGTGCTTAAGAGAGCATTCAGCGGCTTATGAGCTGTGATGACCCAAACGGTCATCACTTGTTTAAATTAAATTCTATAACTCCGAGGCCTTGAAAACCTCATTTAGAGTCACCTCGATTTACGTTCACAATCCGGGCGCGTAGCCGGAAAGCTTAAATGAGAAACTGTGTGACAAATGATAAGTTTTGACTATAAAATGAATTAAATTTGACCTTGGTCAACGTTTTGGGTAAACGGACCCGGACATGTGATTTGACGGTCCCGGAGGGTCCGTAGGAAAATATGGGACTTGGGCGTATGCACGGAATTGAATTCCGAGGTCCCAAGCCCGAGAAATGAATTTTTGAAATAAATTGTTTTCTGAAAATTGTTTATAAGGTTTTGAAATGAAATTTGATTAGAACCTGATGGCATCGGGCCCGTATTTTGGTTCCAGTGCCCGGTACAGGTCTTATATATGATTTAAGACGTTTCAGCAAAATTATGTGAAAAACGAACGTCGTTTGACGTGATTCAGACCTAAATTGGAAAATTTGATGTTTTATAAAGTTGGAAAGAATTCATGGATTTTGAGGTTTAATTCAATGTTTATGATGTTATTTTGGCGATTTGATCGCACGAATAAGTCCATATAATATTTTTGAGGTTGTGTGTATATTTATTTTGGAGTCCCGAGGGCTCGGGTGAGTTTTGGATAGGCCACGGGTGTATTTTTGAACTTTGAAAAAAATCTAGTATTTCTGATCTACAGTCTTCGCATTTGCGAAGCAGGTCTCGCAAATGCGATCTCGCAAATGCGAGCCTGGCATCGCAAATGCGAGAAGGGGATTTTTGAATCCTAATCGCAAATGCGACCAAGTGGTCCGCTAATGCGAATAAGGGCCTATCGCAAATGCGACATTACTGATCGCAAATGCGAAGCCCTGGATTTTGTAAAGTGTTCGCAAATGCGAAGATCACTTTGCAATTCCCATATCTGCAGAGGTCGGGATTCGCAATTGCGAACCCCTGTTCGCATTTCCCATATCAGAGACCTGCAATTTCACAGTTAAACAATTTTGAACCCTATTTTTCATATTTTCTCAGACCCAAATACACTTAGGCGATTTTCCAAGAACAAGTCTTCTTCCAAATCAATTGTAAGTTAGTTTTTACTCATTTCTTTCAATCATTTACATCTTTTAACATGATTTCAACCTAAAATCAAAGATTTTCATGGGGGAAATTGGGTGTTTTGGGTAGGACCTAGGTTTTTCAAAAATTGGGGATTTGGACCTCAATTTGAGGTCCGATTTCAAAACAAATTATATATTTGAGTTCGTGGGGGAATGGGTAATCGGGTTTTGGTCGAACCTCGGGTTTTGACCACGTGGGCCCGGGGGTAATTTTTGACTTTTTGGGTAAAACTTTGAAAAACTCATTTCCATGCATTGGGGTTGATTCATTTAGCGTTTATTGATGTAATTAAGTAATTTGTGATTAGATACGAGCGAATTGGCGGTGGAATCAAGGGGTAAAGCTATAATTGAGACTTGAGTTGTGTTCAAGACATCGAGGTAAGTGTTTGGTCTAACCTTAGCTTGAGGGATTAGGAGTTGAGTCCTATTTGCTATGTGGTAATTGTTGAGTACGACGTATAGGCAAGGTGACGAGTATCTATACGTTGGTGTCAAGCATGACTGTGAGTCTTATATTGTGATTTTTATGACTTCTTTGTATTATTCATGCCTTGGTGAAGATTTCTAATTGTTGTATAAAGTTTGTGGAAAGAATTGTGACCCATGATCATTGAGGAGCGTTGGCTCAAGTTGTATAACGAATTGTGAAAGTGTAAGCGATAACTGAACCTCTAGAGCATTGGCTCGAGTTGTGAAGTGAATTGTGAAGTTAAAGTGAGAAAGAGAAGAGATCATTATGTTGTCACCCTTGCCGGGCTATTGTTGATTTATTTGTTATCTCCCTTGCCGGGATGTGGATATTATTGATGTTGTTCCCTTGCCGGGATTTAATTGTTGACTTGTTGCTCCCTTGCCGGGATTCTTATTGCAAATTTCCTTTATTTCCTTGCCCCATTGCTTGTGATTGTTGTTTGGGTGAGGAAGAGCGTTAAAGCACGAAGGGTGATGCCGTGCATTGTTTGCTATTGTGAGGAAAGAGTGTAAAGCATGAAGGGTGATGACGTGCCGCACGATGTACCATTCCGTGCCTATTATATTGATTTCATGGTGAGGAAAGAGTGTAAAGCACGAAGGGTGATGTCGTGCCACACGATGTACCATTCCGTGCCTATTATATTGATTCTTATGGTGAGGACGAGAGCAAAAGCACGAAGGGTGATGCCGTGCACTTGTCCTTGATTTTCCTGATTCTTGCTGATAATTGAGTTGTGTTGTTCTTTACGTTTATTTTACTGATTTTCTGTTGTCACTGGACTTTATGGTGATGTCATTGATTCCTTTGCCCTAATTTCTTTGTAATTGTTGCTTGGGTGAGGAAGAGTGTAAAGCACGAAGGGTGATGCCGTGTATTGTTTTGGTGAGAGTGTGTTAAAGCACGAAGGGTGATGTCGTGCACTTATTGCCGTTTGTTATGATTTCTTGTTGTTATCAGTTCCAGTGCATTAATTGTCTTATTCCGCTAATATTGTGATTCTTTATGTTGACATCTTCCTTTATTGTGTTACTTGTTATTATTGGATCAAGGTATCCTTGCGCAACAATATGCCTTGAATTGATGCTATAATTGCTACATGTTTTTGTGACTTAATTGCTACTGGACCTTTAGCATACTTAATATTAAATTGCCTAATTGCTCCTTAAAGTCCATAATTTATTGCTACTTGTCATTATTTGTTTTCCTCAGTGAATCATAATTATTGTGTACTTGTTGTCTTATGAATTCGTATTAATTATTGCGTTTGTTAGAGTAAACTTCATTTGGAAGAATTGTTGATTTAATGAAATGGGAGCGGGTGGTATGCCTACCACAAGATATGAGAAATGGGATCGGGTTGCATGCTTGCAACGAGTTGTGAACCGAGAGTGAAATCTGCCTTTGTTTTCCTTATCCTTGTTAGAAGTTGAAATTTTGGTTTCCTGATAATTCTCTTGAGATTCTGCTTTATCTGTTATTTCCCGAAGCATGTTTCCCCCTCCCACCTTTATTTGTTTATTTCTGCTTTACTTTCCGCTGTATATTATACAACTGCACAGGTTTATTTGGTGGTTTGGTCCTAGCCTCGTCACTACTTCGCTGGGGTTAGGCTAGGCACTTACCAGCACATGGGGTCGGTTGTGCTGATACTACACTCTGCACTCTTTTGTGCAGACCCCAGTGTTGTAGATTTCGGACCGCAGTGAGATTGCTGGATCTTATTCATCAGGCGACCCGAGGTAGTCCTGCAGGAGTTCGCAGGCCCTGGCGTCTCCTTTCATCTACTTTCCTGTTTGTTTCATGTATTTCCAGAGACAGTGTAGAATTTATTTCTTTCAGACCTTTATGTGTAGTATTCTTAGACCGTCTGTGAAACTGTGACACCAGTTCTGGGTAGTCGAGACTCAAAGAATTGTGTTATATATTCATGTTCAGATAGCTTATTATTTTTCTTTCGCTTATGTTAAATTCCGCTGTTAAAATGTTATATCTTCGTAATCGTTAAAGAATATAAATGGGTAAAAAGTTAAATTGTTCAAATGATTGGCTTGCCTAGCTCACATTAGTAGGCGCTATCACGACTCCCGAGGGTGGGAAATTCGGGTCGTGACATGAGTGGTGTGGTTTATGCTAGGGTCTCGTGTGGTGAGTCTTGGTTGAGGATTGTGGTATTATGGCAAGGAGAAGTATCAATTTGAAAGCAATTCGGACGGAACTCGGAGAATTGGAATAGCTTGGTAACGGGTTGGATCAACATGATAACGGATATGATTGGCCCTTTTGGTTCTTATGATGTAGTGAGTTTCTACTGGTGTTTTGTGGCAATACTCTCGTGTTTTGATGGCCTGCTTAGCTTGGTTGAGTTAGAGGGATTCAGTCCTGACGGTTTGGTTAAGTGCAAATGGGTTTTGGAGAATAATTGATGGTTTCTACCACAGTTTGAGATGTACATTTCCTATTGGTGTGTGGGACATGTTGCGTATTGTAATTTTCTCCTAGACGGGATCAAATGGAAAGTTCTTAGCTAATTGAGTGAGTAGTTGCTTGTGACTCGGAGTGGATTATGAAGTTCTCGTATTTTTCACATAATGGCATGGTATATGCGGTGTGTTGTGTGGGATTGAAATTGGCAGGTGCAAGGTCACGATTCGATTTTGAAGGGAAGGAATTTCTTAGGCAACATGGACGGTTTCAAATGACTAGGTACACGGCATTACTATTTGGTATGGCTTGATGAGAGTATACATTTCAGAAGAGGCAATGTGTTTTGATTTATGGATACTTCATTGGTATTGCGGCACTCTCCTGGTTGATCGTCTGTTGGTATTCAAATTTTACTATGTGGCATGGAAGAATTATAGAAGTATTCATCGTAGAATAATCATGCATGAGAGATGTGTTGGATATACGAGCGGTGGAGTTGGGATCAGATATGGTGATTCGTGTGTTCTACGGATTTGGAGACTAGGAGTTCTTAGGAGTAGATTGTTTCATGGTTGTGGTCTGTGGAAATGTGGCCAAGGTTAGCCAGGGGATAGTATGTGTTATGATTCAAACATTGTGAACTTTCGGAGGGTTATTTATCTAACTGTGGGTGACTAGAGCTGATATGGGGGTCCATTGGTAGGCCCAATTTGGATGTATATTCTACACCGAGCCGGATTGGTTGGCTTCATACTACTATTGTTGAGGGATGTGCCATTCAGTTGTTGTTGAGCTTATTCGTGTTCTGAAACAATCTGTGAGTTGCTCTTCTACGCTATGAGGAGTTGTGATTCGTTGGTTATATGCACATAGGGTGCGGTGCTATTTGGGATTTATAGCAGAATTTGAGCGAGATGATGCTATTTTCTCTCTGTGGTTATGGTTAGGGGTGTACAACAGAAACCGACAAACTGCACCAACCCGATAATCCAAGTCAAACCGAGAAAAAAAAACCGACTATGGTTTGGTTTGATTTGGTTTGGTGTTGTAAAATAAAACCCGACCATAATTGGTTTGGTTTGGTTTTAACTAAAGAAAGTCAAACCGAAACCAAACCAACCCGACATTACATATATAGAAATTTTAGATATATTTAATATGTAAATATACTTATTGTGAAGTAATTTATCAATATTTCTTAAATATTTTCATAATTTTATCTTTTAAGGTATTATTTCAAAGTTGGACTTAGAACTTTTGAATGTTCCAATAAGTTTTACAGCCATTAATATTAGTAACTTAAATAATGCTAGCAAAAGCCAAAACTAAAATCAAAGCAAAACTAATGCTAACAAAAGACATTCAATCTAATACTACGAACGACAATGTATTGAATATCTATTTTTTGTTTTGCAATAATTTAGATAAAAATGCATAACCTATTTTTAATTTTTCTTTAGCGTTTAGTCATCTAATTATACTCCCTTATTAGTCTACTTATTTTAGCATGACTTAGTACTTTTAGATTATGTTTATTTTTATTATGGCTTTTTAATTAGTAATATATATATTACATAATTTTATTGTCTTTGTTGTTGAATATTTTAGGATAATGCCATGACACATCTCATATTTTGTATTATTTTCTTGAAAAATACTTTATATAGTTGTATCTTACTAGGATTAAAGAAATATTTTGAGCACAAGTTATATATTTTGTTCTACGAAGATTTTACCGGAAAAAACCCAAAAAAACCCCGAAAAACCCTAAAACCCGGGAAAAAACGAGATTGAAAAACCCGAGTTTTATTGGTTTGGTTTGGTCTTTAAATTTTATAACCCAACATAATTGGTTTGGTTTGATAATTGCAAACTCCGAACCAACCCGACCTATGTACACCCCTAGTTATGGTAATGCAATTTGGGCACTTGATGTCGAATTTCGTGTGGTTATTGATTTTGAGCAGGGTGGCTCGAGGCGTATAATATGGACCAGCGTTTGGATGGGGTCACGCATTGTAGCAGAGTTATATTAAGGCATGATCCTTTGTGTTAGATTCGCGTATTTTGGTTCTGCGGTGTGTGATGGGTTCTTAGGATTGTGTTGTGGTGATACCCGTTGAACTTGCGAGACGGTTCTCTTATTTGAGTCATTTTCCATGTTTGAGCACATTTGGAATGTTTCTTATTGGTGCATGGATTACGGCTTTAGATTGTATTGATGTGTCATGTCACTAAAGTGGTCGTATTGGATGAGATGAGGTCATTGGACCTAGAATGGATACTATTGAAATTATTTACAGCATGAGATGAGGTCATTGCGGCAGCATCATGTCACTAAGTCTGCATTGATTCCAAGGATTCGTAAGTCTTTCGAGAAAACTTTCAATTCGTGTGATTTTAGGTCTATCCCGAACCCTTTTAATACGTTCCTCCGTCATATTTTCATACCTATGGACCGGTACATCCGTATGTTGATGCAAGACATGACCAAACAATCTTAAGCGACATTCTATCATTTTATCCTCAAGGTGTGATACTTGCACTTTTTGGTAAATGTGGTTATTTTTAATCTTAACTAATCTTGTGTGACCGGACATCAGTCTTAGCATTCATATTTCTGCAACACTCATCTTGTCGATATGTTGAACTTTAGCAGCCCAATATCACTACTAGAAAATGTCAAATTTCTGACCATCAAATTGGTCGGAAATCGGTCGGAAATCACTTATTTCCGACAGAAATGAAGTGGTCGGAATATAGCTGGTCGCCGAAAAATTCGACCAAAACGGTCGGATATTTGCGACCAAAATAGTCGCAAAGTGAAAACATCTAGGAGACCGGGTAAATTTGTCTTTTGCGACTAAAACAGTCGGTACTTTTCCGACCAAAACAGTCGCACATTTTAGAATTAATATTAATAATTTATTTACAGTTCCGACTGATTTGGTCAGTAATTTTAATATTTAATTTAAATGAAATTCATAATTTTCGACCAAATCAGTTGGAAAAATTAAAATTAAATTAATAAATAATTAGTTTTTCGACCACTTCAGTCGTAAATTTAGGAATTCCCAGTTAATTTTTCCGACCAAAGTAGTCGGAAATCAGTCGAAAAATCTGTAATTTTTCAGTAGAATTCTACTGCATTTTAAGCTACACCACCTGCAACTCAAAACCAATCTTTCAACCAATCATTCAACCTAAAATGTGTTACAATTGCTCAAACAATTGAACACAAAACATCAAATATCAAATTACCAATCTATACAACACTTTCAAACAAGTCTAAACACATCTATTATGACACATTGAAGTATGAAAACTTCAACCAAATGAATTCAAGTCTAAAACACATAATCCAAGTGTAAACCCAACCAAGCCGAAACCAATAAAGTCTAAACTCAAATTACATTATTACTGCCGATCATCGTCGGTTTCAGTCTCCTCATTGTTAGATTCTTCCATCCTAGGTTATTTTCCATGGTTTGCCATAAACGACTGCATCATATCTATTGTTTCTTGAGCATTATCCCATTGTTGAGACAATTCATTGATTTGTGTCTGCATTGTCTCAATTTCTTCGGATGAAGCAGAAGCACCACAAAATAATGCGACTGGACGACGGCTTCACTCCAAATTCGTAGACTCTACCTTTATTTATTTTCATGAGAAATTAAAAATATATATTTAAATGAGCAAGAGAAGAAAGAGTAGAGACAATCCTCTTGCAAGTATTTCCTCTTTAGATTCTAAAAAATATGTTTGTTGTTTAAGTCGTGGCCATGAATGAGGTCATTGTAACGTTACATTTTGTTAGGACTGAAAAATGGGTAGTGTGTAATTTAGCCAAAACAATGTTATAATGACAATAACAAAGACAATGAAAGTTGATAACAATGATAATTAAAGCATATAAAGAAAACACAAATTTAACGTGGTTCGGTTAAAGTGATCTACGTCCACAAGCAAAGAGGAACAAATTCACTATAGCAACAAAAGTACAAAAGAGCGTTCAAAATTAGAGTAAATACTCTAATTAATCCCAAATACCCCCCAAGAGAATAACCTCACAAGATCACTCCAAAGAAAGGGGATCACACAAGTGTTTCCCAATACTCAACTCTCTTACAAACAACTCTGAATAAAGGAGGAGGGGAAGAAACAAGAAATGAAGACTCAAGTCTTGTTGGTGTGTTTAAAATGAACTAATGGCCTTTTCTGTTATAGGCAAAAAAGCCTTGGCCTCCAAGCTGTAAAACAAAAAATACAACTTGTGCAAATGATATCCACCACACAATACTTTTTTGGGTCCCAAAAAACATTGCCAACAAGGTCTACTCTGCAAATAGTCTTATGCTTATGTGAGATGGACTCTACTAGCAAAAATATTGGCCATGTTACAAATCTCCACCGTGGCCTAATTTTGGCTGATATAGTAAATTTGCTCCACCCTCTCCACAAAAGCCCATAAGGGCTAAATTTCTTCATAAATAGAAATCAAGTTCAAGCAGAGCTTGAACTTGCCAACTAAGAGAGGCTTTGTGAACATGTCAGCAGGATTGTCTCTAGTATTGATCTTCTGAACAGAGACCTTTCCATCAGCAATGGTTTTTCGAATAAAATGAAACTTGATGTCAATATGTGTCGTCCTCTCATGATACATTTGGTCTTTAGTCAAGTGAATGACATTTTGACAATCACAAAAAATAGTAATACCACCTTGATGTAAATTGAGTTGAACAAATAGACCCTTCAACCATAAGGCTTCTTTGATAGCACCGGTCACTGCCATATATTCTGCTTTAGTAGTAGATAAAGCTACGACATGTTGTAATGTAGCTTTCCAGCCAATAGCGCAACCACCAATGCAAAATATGTAGCATGTTAGTGATCTTCTTTTGTCAAGATAAACTGCATAATATGAGTCTACAAAACCAACCAAAGAGTTAGTATTTCTCCCAAACTCCAAACATGTATTTGAAGTACCTTGCAAGTATCTGAGAATCTATTTCACAGCCTGCATGTAACGACCCGGCCGGTTGTTTTGAGAGTATTAGCCTTGATCCCCTATTTACTACTTCCCATGTATCATTTTATGCTTACATGACTGCCGAGAGGATTTATTTTTGGTTTTGGAGTGAAATGGGACACTTAGTCCCTAAAATGGAAGCTTAAGTTCTAGGAATTTGATTGTAGTTGGAACTGCGTGAAGACGGACTCCGGAATGGAGTTTCATTGGTTCCGTTAGCTCCTTTGGGTGGATTTGGACTTAGGAGTGTGTCGGGATTGTGATTTGGAGGTCCGTAGTTGAATTAGGCTTGAAATTAGGGCTGGGCATATATTGGATAAAACCGATAACCCGAACCGTTAATTGATTATTGAGTTATCAGTATCGGGTTATTGGGTTAACAGTTCGGTAAAGTTTAGAATTTTTTTACTATTGGGTTACCGGTTCGGGCCTTGATTTGCCAATTTTGTTAATGGGTTAACCGATGACCCAATAAGAATTAATAAAATTATGACTTTACCCTTAAGTATATACATATGCTAGGGCTTCGGTTCATTATCTTCTATTCTTTCTCAGCCGCTGTGAGCACGTGATTTTTGCCCTATATGAATCACTCCTATAAAATTCAAGAAAATAGATTTTTTTCCAATTATTTGCCATTTTGCAAGATTTTTGTAGAATTTCATTAATTGTTTGCATTTTTGTGCACGTTTAATTTCCATTAAAAATCATGAAAAATATCAAAAATACCATGCATTGCATTTAGGCTGTGTCTTTGCATTTTTAGGATTAATTAGTTAATTATTTATTTTGTTAAAAATGAAAATTTTTACCTTTTAAATTTTAGATTATTGATTTTTCTGTTTTAATTTAGGGTCAAGTAATTTTTATAATTTTGTAATTAGATAATTAGTTTAATTTTGCAAGTTAGATTAATTTAGGATTCTAAATTAGAATTTTAATTAAAGAAAAAGAAAAAAAGAGAAAAAGAGAAAAGAAAAGGAAATAAAAAATAGAGATTTGGAAAAGAAAAAAAGGGGCTGGTTATTCGAATTTGGGCCACCCAGAGACCAAATCTGGTGGCCCAATTGCTTTTACTCGTTCAGGCTCCCAAGCCCAAAGCCAGTTACCTGGTCCAGCCCCGTCTAAACCAAACGACCCCGTTTTGTTGACCTTTCATCACGACCGTTGGATCATTGTGATCCAACGGCTCAGAACTGATCCCCATCCCAGTATAAAACTGTCTGAAGCTCTCTCACCCCCCCCCCCATTCCAGTCCCTCTCACTCCGCCTCTAACCCCGAACCCTAGAGACCAGCCGCCCTGAAATTCCCCCACCGTCTCCGCCTTACTCCGCCGCTGGAAATCGCCTCACGGCGGCGGCGACGCTCCAAACATCCCCAAATTAACACCCCAGAACCCCTGACGTCTCCTCTTTACCAATCTCCAAACTAATTCCCTCTAATCATAACCAAACGGCTCGAATCTTAAATCTAAGATCGATGCCTCAAAACCCTAAATGTTCCAAATGGCCGCAAATTCACACCCCATAATCTTGGCACCCCTCTGAACCCTAAACCACCATTAGCCCCCTTCGAATCAGCCCCAGCCTCGTCGAATTTTAAATCCAAGATTCTGGAACCCTAATTTTCTTTCACCTCTAAATTTCCGACAATATTTGGGTTTTTTAACCCAAGACTTCCATGAGTCCATTGCTCTTGATAAGAGCAGTGGATTGATGGTTGTCTAAAAGTTCATTTTACCCCGGAGAACTAGGGTCAGAATACGAAGTCAGTCCAGTTTTATTAGAAGAATAAGTTTAGGTAATTTTCCTTCTCTTTTTCTGTTTGTTTTATCTTCTTTGCATGTTTAATTGTTTTATTTATGGATGCATATATTAGTTTAACTAGGGTTCATTTTTTTAGTTTGGTACCTCAAATGATTATTCTGTGTCTTCCATAAATTCATCTCATGTTTATGTTTAGCTTCGTTTTAGGCTAATTAACAAGTTGTTTAATCTGTTTGTTTAAACTGACAAAATTGGTTGTTTTAATTGTTTAAGTTTGCAAATTGAGTAAGTTAAATCCTAGGTTTTCTTTGCATTTGCATTTTTGTTATCTTATTTTGATTACTGTCTAGCTACATTAATCGTTGAACTTTAGTTTTATTTAGGTTTAATTTAGATAAACAATTGGTGTACCAGTTAGGTTAATTTTAGTTCAAATGGCATCATCTCTTTTATTTTTATTTTTTCTGTTGACATCTTTTAATTTGCATTTCTGATTTGTTGATAGACCTCGTTCTTGTTTGCCATAGTTTGCAAATCTTTAGAAACTTAGGGGGATTAATTGAAAAAATGGAAACATAGGGGTTTAAGTTAGAAAATGAAATAGGGACTTTTAGATAATTTCTATATGTAGAAGGCTCTAGAACAGGGGCAGCTGGCCTCATTTGGTTCGCACAAAATACATAGGCCAATGAGGAACAGCCAGTTGTTCCAGTTGGTTAGAAAAGATGCCTTTTCAGGCTGAGGGAATATTTCCCTGATTTGTTTGGAGTACATGGCCTTTTAGGCCTATAAGTAGTGACCTTCCTTTCACTCTAACAAAAATAGACTTTCAGCATCCTTCTCTGCACCAAAAGTTCTGAAAACGCATCAAGAGATTTCAGACCCTAGAAAAAGACTCTAAAAATTCTGCATTGTTTTAGCTAAAAAAAATTGATTTGCACAAGAAAAAAAAACTAGAAGAAGTTCTTTGAAATTTTCGGATTCCAAAAGGGCTGAAGCATGGTTTAATTGTGGAAGCTGTGTTGTTGTTGCTGGATTTCTATTTGCTTTTATTTCTGCTGACTTCAGGGTTCTTTTTTATCTATTTGCTGTATTCAGGTATTCCTCATGAGCTTTAAAATGCAAAAGTGAAGAACAATATGCATGGTTTGAAGTTGAAAATTCCAGAATTTATTTGGTCTAATGTCTTCTTTGTTTCCTTCCTTTGTTTGTAGTTTTCTTGCCATCTGCTTAGGTTTGCTTAGAAATGATGTTTTAGTTTATAATCCAGTCACATTGTTAAGCTTGAAAGATAGAGTTGTTTAGTTGTTTCATGTGGGTCTGAACAGTTTGTTATACCTAGGGTTGTAATCATTTGGGACTTTGTCAAAGTTTGTAGGATATATGTTCATCTGTTTTGTTGTTAGGCATGATATTAGTCCATGAATGAACTTCAAAACGATTCCCTATTAATCAATAGCGACTGCATGCTTACTAAAACTTCTGTACGTGTAACAGTGAAATTAATGAGTAGTTTACAATTCCAGATGTATCCCCTTAACTTTAATAGGTAAAATCATGAGTCAAAAGTTTGTGACAGGGTTGTTTAAGTGTTGTGCTTTCCAGAGTTTTGCATATTATGTTGTGGTATGTGGGTCATGGTTAGTTGGTCTTCATTAGGGCCTATATGTTTTGAAGTATCCTGGGCTATATGTGATTAAAGATATTCGAGTCTCATTTGGGCCTAGTGCTGGCCCATCGGAGACAAGCCAGTCGAAGTTCCATCTTTGGGACTCTTCTGTCACAATTTAACTTCTGTTTTGAGTTTGATTCAAATTTTAAATCAATTTCACTGATGGATTTAGTTAAATATGCTTCTAATCTGGTTAGAACGGGCCTTAAAATGTTGGGAATTTGTTTTAAAAGAGCTGGGCTCAATGCTAGTCCAATCGAATAAGCCAAATCAATTAGGTGGTATTCTCACCTTTACCCGTCTTCTTGGGATTAGTTTCAGCCCAGTTCCCAGCATGGACCTTAAAACTTCTTGCTAATAATTGTGCATTTTTATCTTTTGCAAGTATGAATGTCCCTTAGGCCTAATTAAGTGTAACTCTTTTAATTGTATAAGAGGTGTGCCATCCTAATTAAATCATCAATGGCCCTCACAAATATTGTAACTTAGCTATTAAAAATGAATATTCATAGAAAAGCCTTTAGGCGCGATTTAATCTACTATTGTGATTGTGTACACGTTCGTGTGACACAATTATGATTCTAAAAACCAAATCGGAGTATGCGTTCGCGCAACTTTGACCAAACTTTCTCAATAATAATAAAATTATTATTAATATAGTCCGCTTTAATATAGTTCTTTAAAATAGGCCGAAGTGTGCCATCCATAATTGGATCTCTTATGGCCCTCATATTAAGTGTTGTAAAAATGATATTCGTAGTTTGCTTTAGGCACGTTTAATATACCATCGTGGTTGTGTACACATTCGTGTGACATAATTACGGTCCTAAAAACAAAATCGGGGTATGCGTTCGCGCGACTTCGACTAAACTTTCTTAATATTAACAAAGCATTACTAATTGTGGACACGTTCGCGTGACATGATTTTTGACGTGCCAAACAAATGGGTACATGTCCGCGTGACCTGTTTTAAATTTCTTAATTAAAAAGGCAAATGCACATAGGTTCTAAAATCAGTAATTAAACAATTTGATTAAGTCAAGTATGATCAAAGCGACCGTGCTAAAACCACGGAACTAGGGAGTGCCTAACACCTTCTCCCGGGTTAACAGAATTCCTTACCCGGATTTCTGTGTTTCGCAGACATTAAACCAGAGTCAAATCTCCTCGACTCGGGATTCTAGATCGGTGACTTCGGACACCATAAACTATCCCAAGTGGCGACTCTGATCTTAAATAATGATCCCGTTTCGATTTTCACTTAAATTAGAAAAACTCCCTTATATACCCTTCCGAGGGTAGGAAAAAGGAGGTGTGACAGCCGCACTCTTCAGTTGTTTCATCATCATTCTTCATAGACCTTACTAGTTACTCCTAGCGTAAGTCTTTAGTCTTATATATTAGGCTTTAAAATTCTATAATAAAATTCATCTTCATATAGGGATTGCTCTATGGTTTCTTTTTTCAGGTTAGACATTTGACAAACAACATCCAGTTTATCTTGGACTGTTTGAGGGCTTCAATGCTTGTGGAAGTGCAAGTATTGTGTGAAATAAAAATTCTAAATAAACTATTGTTGTTATCATATCAGAGGAGGCAGCTAATCCGTTGGAACATTTTGTGGGAATCGCTGCAGTTTGATAAGTATTTATCCACTAATTTTTTGGTGAAGCCTATAAGGATTGAGTAGTTGTGGTCTTGTTAACTTGAATTTGAATCTTAGTACTATATGTTTGGACTCGTTAATTTTAAAGTGAAATTGCTACTACTTTGTATTATTATTAATCTATTTGGACAACTGTTGTTGAAGAATTAGTGTTATTCCAGTTGTAGCCAATTGACAGAATGCAGAAATAGTATACTATATGTGAATTCTTCTTTTTTTTTTTGCTTAACTCTAGCGAATTGTCTTCTCTTTTTTGCTTAACTCTAGATTGAGTTATCTTATCGGGTAAACTGATAGCCGAATTGATAATGATCGATAACCGATTAACCGATATCCGATATCTTATCGGTTCGGTTATCGGTTTATCAAATTTGCAAACCGATAATCGATATGCTAAACCGATAATATTCATAACCGAACCGACCGATTCCCACCCCTACTTGAAATGGCGAATTTGAATTTTTGGGAAGTTTGCTCGGGGTTGGACTTTTTGATATCAGGGTCGGATTCCTATTCCGGAAGTTGGAGTAGGTCCTTAATGTCAGTTATGACTGGTGTGCAAAATTGAGGGACAATCAAACGTGATTTCATAGGTTTCTGCATCGGTTGTAGAAGTTTGAAGTTTCAAAGTTCATTAAGCTTGAATTGGGGCGCGATTCGTATTTTGGCGTTGTTTGATGTGATTTGAAGGCTCGACTAAGTTCATATGATGTTTTATGACTTTTTGGTATGTTTGGTTGAGGTCCCGGGGGCCTCAGGTAGATTCTGAGTGGTTAACGGACTAGAGTTGGACTTGCTGGAATTGGAGAAATCTAGTACTTCAATTGCTGGTTTCCTTCATCGTGTTCGCGAGAGAGGCCTTGCGTTCGCGTAAGGTATCTGGGAGGCCAGCGGAGTTTTCGTTCTTCATGTACGCGATGTAGGTCCCGCTTTCACGAAGCACGGAGGTCTTAGGTCTACGCGTTCGCGATAGGGACCTCGCGTTCGCGAAGCACTGAGGTCTTAGGTCTACGCGTTCGCAATAGGGACCTTGCGTTCGCGTAGAGGATCTGGTCTGGTGAGTTACCAGGCATTTAGCCTATGCGTTTGAGATTAAGGTCCCGCATCCGCGAAGGTTCAGGTAGTGGAAGCTTCGCGTTCACGAGTGGAACCTCGCGTTCGCGTAAGAGGGAATTTTGGTTAGTTGATTTTTGTGCTTCGTGAACGCGAGGCACATTTCGCGTTCGCGAAGAAAGATTCACCTGGGTAGATTTAAACATTTCAAAATCGAGGGTTTGCCATTTTCTTCATAACTTGAGATAGAGAGCTCGGATTTAGGCGAGATTCCAACAGATTTTTAGAGAAAACTATTGGGTAATAATTCTTGACTCGTTTTTTTTATTATATCTCAATAATCTATCGTTAATTTTATCATTTAATGAAGGATTTGGGTTGAGAAATTTGGGGAAAAAGTTTGAAGATTTTTCAACCAAATTTTGGGATTTTGGTATCGGATTTGAGAAATTTTGGTATGGGTGGACTCAAGGTTGAATGGGTGTTTGTATTTTGTGACTTTTACCCGATTCCGAGATGTGGGCCTGGGTCAACCTTTTGGGGTGAATTTCTAATTTCTTGCTAAAGTCTTGATTTCATTAATTATACTAGTTTCTTGTATTTATATTTATGGTATGTAATTGCTTTTTGCTAGATTTGGTCCATTCGATGTCGGAAACTCGTGGAAAAGGCATTCTTACTGATTGATTGAGCTTGGATCAAGGTAAGTGGCTTGCCTAACCTTGTGTGGGGGGAAATCCCCTTAGGATTTGGTTCTATTGTGATAATGTCACAACCCGGATTTCCCACTGTCGGGATCGTGATGGCGCCTAACTTTTCGAAATGCTAGGCACGCCAAGAGATAAGGATTCAGTACGCTAACCACTATCCAATTCAGTAAATAACAGCAATTAAACTAAACAGATTAAAGGAATACGGAATTTCATAATAATCCAAGTACCAATACACAACTACGCAAAATCTGTTGTCACAATCCACGAACTACTAAGAGTCACTACAAATACTGGCTGAAAGAAAAAAAACACAACAGTTCGCGAATTAAAAGAAAATAGGAAACTAGGATAACTATAAGGGGACTCCGGGTCTGCGAACGCCGACAGATCTACCATGGGTCTCCTGTTAGACTGAAGGCAACAGCTCAAATCGGGCCAGCACGGTCCGGTACCTAAATCTGCACAGAAAGTGCAAAGTGCAGTATCAGTACAACCGACCCCATGTACTGGTAAGTGCTGAGCCTAACCTCGGCGAAGCAGTGACGAGGCTAGGACAAGACACATATTTAAACTTGTGCAGTTGTACAGTATGCTAAAAGAAATAACAATTAATAGAAGATAAACAGATATTAACGGGAGGGGAAACATGCTAAGGGGTATCAAAATAATGAATCACAGCAGTAGAGAAATTTAAAACAGCTAGTAGACCTTGAACCGAAAATAACAAGTAAACACAGCAAACTAAAAAATCCACGGCATCACCCTTCGTGCTTTTACTCTCAACCTCACTAGATAATCAATAATAGAAACATGCACGGCATCACCCTTCGTGCTTTATCACTCTTCCTCACAATATAAATAATTTAAACGTGCACGACATCACTCTTCGTGCTTTATCACTCTACCTCACCAAACAAGAGACACCAATAATAGAGAGGTATAAATGGAAACAACAAGTCTTATTTCAACACTTAATTCCACAATACCAATCTCAACTTTGGGTAAAAACTCCATCAGTACCAAATTCCACAAAACATGATTAGAACTTCTCAACACATCGGTTAGCTAGTCTACACATGAACAATATGATCAAAATATAACATTTCCAAGAATAAAGCTCACTCACATGTTATGACTCGACAACAAAGAATAGATACTCGTCACCTTACCTATACATCGTACTCAAAAACCAAACACATAACAAGTAAACAAATAACACCCAATCCCTCAAGCTAAGGTTAGCCACAACACTTACCTCGCTCCTCCGGCAAAAATCAACGCTCAATCACCGCTTTTCCCTTCACACAAGCCTCCGATAGAATCTAGCAAATTATCAACCTAACAATTCAGCCTTAGGAACTACCCATGATAGCGAGGAAATCAATTTAGGCCATTTTGGAAAAAGTCAACACTCGGGCCCGCTTGGTCCAAACCCGAAACTCGGACCAAAACCCTACTACGCATGCACCCCCGAGCCCGGATATATAGTTGGTTTTGGATTCCAACCACAATTTGAGGTCTAAATCCCCAAATTTCAAAATCCCTAGCTTCTACCCAAAAACCCCCAATTCCACCATGAAAATCCTAGATTCTAGGTTGAAATCTTGTTTTAAGAAGTGAAAGATTGAAAGAAAAGAGTTAAAAATCATTTACCAATGATTTGGGGAAGAACTAGCCTCTGAAAAATTGCCTGTTGAGGTTTAGGTTTTTAAAATTTGGGAAATGAATCAAAAATCCCGTCTAAGTCCCTTTTACACAGCTGCAGATGTCGTATTTGCATCCTGAGCTTCGCAATTGCAAAGCTCGCAAATGCGAAGAACCATCGCAAATGCGAAGTTCACCACACCTCTGTTGCCTTCGCAATTACGAAGGTAAGTTCGCAATTGCGAATAAGAACCTCCGCAAATGCGACAAAATGATCGCATTTGCGATCACTGCCCTTCCCAGTTTTACTTCGCAAATGCGAAGAAATCTTCGCAATTGCAAAGACTGCATGGCCCAGCTTCTTATCGCAATTGCGATGCCTGATCTCGTAATTGCGAGATCAGAGTCCTGCAACAGGTTCAGTCATACCAGCAAATTTTCTCAAGTTCCAAAACACCCCGTAGCCTATCCGAAACTCACCCGAGCCCTCGGGGCTCCAGACAAAACATGCACACAAGTCTTAAAACATCATACGAACTTGCTCGTGCGATCCAATCTCTAAAATAACATCTAAAACTACGAATTTAAAACCAAAACACATGAAATTCTCAAGAACACCTGTAATTCCTATTTTCACAATCGGACGCCCGAATTACGTCAAATCAACTCCGTTTTTCACCAAATTTCACAGACATGACTTAAATATTATACTAAACCTGTACTGGGCTCCGAAACTAAAATACGGTCCCGATACCAATGAGATCAACATTAATCAATTTCTTTATATCCTTAGATTTTCAGTTTAACAATTTCTAACAAAAATTTGTTACTCGGGTTAGGGAGCTCCGAATCTGATTTCGGGCGTAAGCCCAGGTCCCATATTTTACTACAGACCCTCGGGGGCCGTCAAAACACGGGTCCGGATCCGTTTACTCCAAATGTTGACCAAAGTCAACTAAAATCGACTTTAAAAGGCAAAACATAATATTTTTTCAAATTCCCACTAATGGCTTTCCGAAAATGCGCCCGGAATGGGCACACAAATTGAGGACAAATAAAATGAGGTTTTGAAGGCCTCGAAATACCAAATTGGGTTCTAAAGCGCAAGATGAAACTTTTGGGTCATCACATTCTCCACCTCTAAAACAACCATTCGTTCTAGAACCAACATAGAATAGTACTTGAGCTGGGAAAAAAGTGGAGATATCTGCTCTGTACATCGGACTCGGACTCCCAGGTAGCTGCCTCAATAGGCTGAGCTCTCCACTGCAACTGAACCGAAGGATAACTCTTCGTCCTCAACTGACGAACCTGCCGGACTCGAATAGCTACCGGATCCTCCTTATAGGTCAAGTCCTTGTCCAACTGGACATGCTGAAATCTAACACGTGGGATGGATCGCCGTGATACTTCCGAAGCATGGACATATGAAACACTGGATGTACCGCTGATAAGCCTGGCGGCAATGCAAGTCTGTAGGCCACCTCTCCCACTCGATCAAGAATCTCAAAGGCCCGACGAACCTAGGGCTTAACTTGCCCTTCTTCCCAAATCTCATTTCGCCCTTCATGGGCGACACCCGAAGCAACACTCTCTCTCCGACCATGATTGCTACATCACGAACCTTACGGTCGGCATAACTCTTTTGCCTGGACTGAGCTGCACGAAGCCTATCCTGAATGATCTTAACCTTATCCAAGGCATCCTGTACAAAATCTGTACCCAATAACCGAGTCTCTCCCGGCTCAAACTACCCAACCGGGGATCGATACCGTTTACCATATAATGCCTCATAGGGGGGCATCTGGATGCTCGACTGGTAGCTGTTGTTGTAGGCAAATTCTGCTAGCGAGAAAAACTAATCCCAAGAACCTCCAAAGTCAATAACAAAGGCACGGAGCATATTCTCCAAGATCTGAATAGTACGCTCGGATTGTCCGTCCGTCTGAGGATGAAATGTTGATCTCAACTCAACCCGCGTACCCAACTCACGTTGCACTGCCCTCCAGAAATGCGAGGTAAACTGCGTACCTCAATCAGAAATGATGGACACGGGCACACCATGAAGACAAACGATCTCATGGATACAAATCTCTGCCAACCGCTCCGATGAATAGGAAACTGTCGCAGGAATGAAATGCGCTGACATTGTCAGCCTATCCACAATGACCCAAACGGCGTCGAACTTCCTCAGAGTCCGTGGCAGTCCAACAACAAAATCCATGGTGATACGCTCCCACTTCCACTCAGGAATCTCTATCTTCTAAAGCAAACCACCAGGTCTCTGATGCTTGTACTTTACTTGCTGACAATTCAGACACCGAGCTACATATGCAACAATATCCTTCTTCATCCTCCTCCACCAATAATGCTGCCGCAAGTCCTGATACATCTTGGCGGCGCCCGGATGAATAGAATACCGTGAACTATAGGCCTCCTCTAGAATCAACTCACGAAGCCCATCCATATTAGGCACACAAACACGACCCTGCATCCTCAAAACTCCATCATCTCCAACCGTAACCTGCTTGGCATCACCGTGCCGCACTGTGTCCCTAAGGACAAGCAAATGAGGGTCATCATACTGTCGCTCCCTGGTACACTGAACCAAGGAAGACCGAGCGACTATACAAGCTAAAACACGGCTGTTCTCAGAAATATCCAACCTCATAAACTGATTGGCCAAAGCCTGAACATCCAATGCAAGTGGTCTCTCACCAACCAGAATATATGCAAGGCTGCCCATACTGGCCGACTTCCTATTCAAAGCATCAGCCACCACATTGGCCTTCCTGGGATGATACAAGATGGTTATATCATAGTCTTTTAATGTCACGACCCCGATTTCCCACCCTCGGGAGTCGTGATGGCGCCTACTCGTGAAAGCTAGGCAAGCCGGCAGTTATAGTTTTACCACCATTATTATTAATTCAAACATGAACAGATAATAACTAAATCAAAATATGAAATGTGGAAGTGATACAGCAATCCAACAATTCTAATACATAACTACCCCAATGATTTGGTGTCACAATTTACGAACGACTAAGATTTACTACAAATATAAGTCTGAAAGAAGCACAACTGTTCTCGAAATAGAAGAGACAGAAGAAACTAAAACGGGCAAATGGAACTTCAGGCTCTGCAAACTCCAGCAAATCTACCTTGATCTCCCTGAACTGAAGGCAGCAACCTCAAATCTACTCACAAGGTCCGGCACCGATATCTGCACAAAAAGTGCAGAGTGCTGTATCAGTACAATCGACCCTATGTACTGGTAAGTGTCGAGCCTAACCTCGGCAAAGTAATGACGAGGCTAGGACCCGACAACCATGTAAACCTGTATAGTTAAATCATATACGAGCAGAACAATAATAACAGATAAAGATAGGATGGGGAACATGCTACGGGGAATATCAAGTTCTGACATATCAACAGAGAAGCATAATAAACACCATATTTGTATAAACAGGAATAATGAAATAGTAACACGTGCACGACATCACCCTTCGTGCTTTTACTCTCGTCCTCACCATAAGAAATAACAGAAACGGCACAACATCACCTTCGTGCATTAACTCTCATAATCATGGCACGGCATCACCCTTCGTGCATTAACTCTCAAATCATGGCACGGCATCACCCTTCGTGCATTTAACACTCACAATATCGGCACGGCATCACCCTTCGTGCATTAACACTCACTCACAATATCATGCAGGGCATCACCCTTCGTGCTTTACACTCATTCTCACCCAAACAGTAGAAACGATACATCCCGGCAAGGGAATCAACAATAACCAATTTCATTTCAACAATTAACTTAACAAAGTAACTCTCAACTTGAGTCAATACTCAACAATGATCGAATACTCAACAATATCATAAAACTTGCTCAACATAGAGAAACATCATTTTAAGCATGAACAGCACGTGATAAGAGACATAACGGACACAATATAAGACTCATTTGCATGCTCAACATCAACGTATAGATACTCGTCACCATGCCTATACATTGAACTCAATACTAACACGTGGCAAATAAGATAAGAACACCTATTCCCTCAAGCTAAGGTTAGACCAAACACTTACCTCGATTGCACGGCCAAACTCAAGCCTCTAATACCGTTTTTCCTTTGATTTCCACTTCCAAACCGCCCGAATCTATGCATAATTAACTAATTAACATCAATGAACGCTAAATAAACCAATTCTGATGCATGAGTATAGATTTCTCAATGTTTTCCCCAAAAAGTAAAAAACCAACCCCGAGCCCGCTTGGTCAAAACTCGAAGTTCAAACCAAAACCCGATTACCCATTCACCCACGAACCCAAATATGCAATTGGTTTTAACCCTAGATTTTGAGATGAAATCGTGTGAAAAGATGAAATAGATTGAAGAAAAAGAGTTAAGATTCATTTACCTATGATTTGGGGAAGAACTTGCTCTAGGAAAATCGCCCTTTGGAGTTTAGGTTTTGAAATTTTAAAAAATGAAGTGAAAATCCCGTCCAAAACCCTTTTTACTCAGCTGCAGATGTCGTATTTGCGACCTGAGCTTTGGAAATGCGAAGCCCATAAATGCGAAGGTACCATCACAAATCGAGGACCCTCACATCTTCGCTGCCTTCACAATTCCGAAGAAAGGTTCGCAATTGCTAACTAAAATTCTCCGCAAAAGCGACCAAAAGATCGCATTTGCGATCACTGCCTTCCCGCCTTACTTCGCAAATGCGAAGGGATGTTCGCAAATGCGTACTATGTTGGCCTGGCCTTAGATTGCATTTACGATGAAAGTCTCGCAATTTCCAGGCCTGAGAAGCTTGCAATTGCGAAGCCTGATCTCGCAATTGCGAGATCAGAGGCTTGCAACAATACCAGATGCAACAGCAGATTTTTCTAAGTCCCAAAACACTTCGTAGCCTATCCAAAACCCAGCCGAGCCCTCGGGGCTCTAAACCAAACATGTATACATGTCTAAAAACATCATACAGACTTGCTCATGCGATCAAATCGCCAAAATAACATCTAGAACTATGAATTCAACACCAAAACTCATGAATTTCAAGATAGTTCAAAATTTCTAACTTTTCAAGAGAAGGTCCGAATTACATCAAATCACCTCCGTTTTTCACCAAATTTCACAAACACGACTTAAATATTGTATCAAACCTGTACCGGGCTTCGAATCCAAAATACGGGCCCGATACCAACGACACACTATTCCATTTCTAAAAATCCTTATATTTTTCAGCAAACAATTTTCTTCAAAAATTCACGGGCTAGGGACCTCGGAATTCGATTCCCGGCATACGCCCAAATCCCATATTTTACTACAGACCCTATGGGACCGTCAAATCACGGGTCCGTGTCCGTTTACTAAAAATGTTGACCGAAGTCAACTTTAATTAATTTTAAAGGCCAAATTCAATATTTTTCTTAAATTTCACATATAGGCTTTCCGAAAACGCGCCTGGACTGCGCACGCAAATCGAGGAGAAAGAAAATAAGGTTTTTGAGGCCTTGGAACCCGGATTCGGATTATAAATAAAAGATGACCCTTTGGGTCATCACATTCTCCACCTCTAAAATAAATGTTTGTCCTTGCACGGACATAGAAAAGTACATGAATCGGTGAAAAGATGGGGATATCTGCTCCGCATATCAGACTCGGACTCCCAGGTAGCTGCCTCAACAGGCTGACCTCTCCACTACACACGAACTGAAGGGAAATTCTTCGATCTCAACTGACGAACCTGCTGGTCTAGAATAGCTACCGACTCCTCCTCATAGGTTAAGTCCTTGTCCAACTGGACCGTGATGAAGTCTAACACGTGGGATGGATCGCCATGATACTTTCGAAGCATGGACACATGAAACACTGGATGCACAACTGATAAACTCGGCGGCAACGCAAGTCTGTAAGCCACCTCTCCCACTCGATCAAGAATCTCGAAAGGCCCGATGAACCTAGTGCTTAGCTTGCCCTTCTTCCCAAATCTCATCACGACCTTCATGGGCGAAACCCGAAGCAACACTCGCTCTGCGACCATGAATGCCACATCACGAACTTTACGATCAGCATAACTCTTTTGCCTGGACTGAGCTGTACGAAGCCTATCCTAAATGATCTTAACGTTTTCCCAGGCATCCTGTACTAAATCTGTACCCAACAACCGAGCCTCTCCCGGCTCAAACCATCCAACTGGCGAACGGCACCGCCTACCATATAATGCCTCATAGGGAGCCATCTGGATGCTCGACTGATAGCTGTTGTTGTAGGCAAACTCCGCTAACGGCAAGAACAGATCCCAAGAACCTCCAAAGTCAATAACACAGGCGTGGAGCATATCCTCCAAAATCTGAATAGTACGCTCGGACTGTCCATCCATCTAAGGATGAAATGATGTGCTCAACTCGACCCATGTACCCAACTCACGTTGAACTACCCTCCAGAAATGCAAGGTAAACTGCGTACCTCGGTCGGAAATGATAGACACGGGCGCACCATGAAGACGAACAATCTCCCGGATATAGATCTCGGCCATCCGCTCTGATGAATAAGAAACTGCCACAGGAATGAAGTGCGCTGACTTACTTAGCGTATCAACAATAACCCATACCGCATCGAACTTCCTCTGAGTTCGTGGGAGTCCAACAACAAAGTCCATGGTGATACGCTCCCACTTCCACTCAGGAATCTCAATCTGCTGAAGCAAACCACCAGGTCTCTGATGCTTGCACTTTACCTGCTGACAATTCATACACCAAGCTACATATGCAACAATATCCTTCTTCATCCTCCTCCACCAATAATGCTGCCGCAAATCCTGATACATCTTAGCGGCGCCCGGATGAATAGAATACCGGGAACCATGGGACTCCTCTAGAATCAACTCACGAAGTCCATCCACATTAGGCACACAAACTCAACCCTGCATCATCAAAACTCCGTCATCTCCAACTGTAACCTGCTTGGCACCTCCGTGCCACATTGTGTCCCTAAGGACAAGCAAATGAAGATCATCATATGCTCAAATAATGAAGACCGAGCGACTGTGCATACTAGAACACGTCTAGGCTCCAAGACATCCAACCTCACGAACTGATTAGCCAAAGCCTGAACATCCAAAGCAAGCGGTCTCTCACCGACTTGAATATATGCAAGGCTACCCATACTAGCCGACTTGCTAATCAAAGCATCGGCCACCACATTGGCCTTCCCCGGATGATACAAGATGGTGATATCATAGTCTTTCAACAGCTCCAACCACCTCCTGTGCCTCAAATTTAGCTCCTTCTACTTGAACAAATACTATAGACTCTTGTGATCCGTGAACACCTCACATGACACGCCATATAAATAATGCCTCCAAATCTTCAGCGCATGAACAATGGCTGCTAGCTCCAAATCATGAACTGGATAATTCTTCTCGTGAATCTTCAATTATCGCAAAGCATATGCAATCACCTTGCCATTCTGCATCAACACCGCACCAAGTCCAATACGAGATGCATCACAATATACTGTATATGGCCCTGAACCTGTGGGCAATACCAACACCGGCGCCGTAGTCAAAGCTATCTTGAGCTTCTGAAAGCTCTCCTCACACTCGTTCGACCAGCTGAACGAGGCACCCTTCTGGGTCAACCTGATCATCGGGGCTGCAATAGATGAAAACCCCTCCACGAACCGACGATAATAACCCGCCAAACCCAAGAAACTCCAGATCT
This sequence comes from Nicotiana attenuata, assembly GCF_001879085.1. NCBI lineage: Eukaryota > Viridiplantae > Streptophyta > Magnoliopsida > Solanales > Solanaceae > Nicotiana > Nicotiana attenuata. Next base: position 64,393 of record NW_017674565.1, read on the forward strand.
CTGTAGCTGATGTGGGTCTAGGCCAGTCTTTGACTGCCTCTATCTTCTTCAGATCCACCTGGATACCCTCTGCTGATAAAACATGACCCAAGAAAGCAACTGAACTCAACCAAAACTCACATTTCAAAAAATTTGCATACAACTGACTGTCTCTCAGAGTCTGAAGAACGACTCGAAGATGCTCCTCATGCTCCTCTCTGCTACGGGAGTAGATCAAAATATCATCAATGAAGACTATCACAAAGGAATCCAGATACGGCCTGAACACTCGGTTCATCAAATCCGTGAATGTTGCTGGGGCATTTGTAAACCCAAATGACATCACTAGAAACTCGTAATGCCCGTACCGAGTGCGAAAAGCTGTCTTAGGGGACATCGGATGCCCTAATCCTCAACTGGTGGTAGCCAGATCTTAAATCAATCTTCGAAAACACCTTGGCACCCTGAAGTTGATCAAACAAATCATCAATCCTCAGCAACAGATACTTGTTCTTGATGGTGACCTTGTTTAACTGCGAATAATCTACACACATCCTCATCGACCCATCATTCTTCTTGACAAACAATACCGGTGCACCCCAGGGTGAGACACTAGGTCTAATAAAGCCCTTATCAAGCAAGTCTTGCAACTGTTCTTTCAACTCCTTCAACTCTGGCGGGGCCATACGATATGGCGGAATATAAATAGGCTGAGTGCCCGGAGCCAAATCAATGCAAAAGTCGATATCCCTGTCGGGTGGCATCCCCGGCAGGTCTGTAGGAAATACCTCTGGAAACTCCCACAACTGGCACGAAATCCATAGAAGGAACCTCAGCACTAGAATCATGAACATAAGCCAAATACCCCTTTCCAACCATACGCCGAGACTTCATATAAGAAACAACCCTACTGACAGAATGACTAGGAGTCCCTCTCCACTCCAATCGAGGCAACCCCAGCAAGGCTAAGGTCGCGGTCTTGGCGTGACAGTCCAATATAGCGTGATAAGGTGACAACCAATCCATCCCCAAAATGACATCAAAGTCAACCATATTGAGGAGTAGGAGATCTACACGAGTCTCAAGACCCCAATAATGACCACACACGAACGATAAACAAGATCTACAATAATAGAATCCCCCACCGGCATGGACACATAAACAAGTGCACCAAAAGAATCATGGGACACAACCAAATATGAAGCAAAATAGGATGATACATACGACTAAGTAGATCTCGGATCAAATAATACTGAGGGGTCCCTACTACAAACTGAAACCGTACCTGTGATAACCGCGTCAGATGACTCAGCCTCAAGCTGGGCTGGAAAAGCATAGCATCGGGGCTGGGCCCCACCACTCTTAACTGTATCTCGAGGACGGGCCATGTCTGGCTGGCCTCCACCTGTAGCGGCCTGAGCTCCACCTCTAATACCTCAACTTCTACCTCTAGCTGTCTAACCCCTACCTCTAGCTAGCTGAGCGGGCAGTGAAACTCCCGGTGCCGGGACCATGGCACGAGAACCCTGATGCTGAGAACTGCTCGATGCTCGAGGGCAATACCTCGCAATGTGCCTCAGATCGCCACAAGTATAATAAGATCTCGGCTGCTGTGGCTGATGACCTTGAAACTGACCCTGGCGGCCTGAGTAACCACCCTGAAAACTTTAGAGCGGAGGCGCACTGATAGGAGCTAGTGGTGCACTATAGGCTAGCTGATCGGAATACTGCATATGAGAGCCACAGCCACCTGGAGCACCGTGAGAAGCCTGAAGCGCTGAATGAAACGTCCTGGGAGGATGGCCTCTGCCAAAAGTACCCCGGCCTCTAGATGAGGCCCCACTGAATCCAGCGGAGTGACGAGGCCTCTTGTCAAACCCCTGACCACTCCCCTGAGCTAAAACCATCTCAACTCGTCTGGCCACATTGGCTGCATCCTGGAAAGAAATCTCGCTCCCTGTCTCCTTAGCCATTTGCAATCTGATAGGCTGAGCAAGTCCCTCAATAAACCTTCTCACCCTCTCTCTCTCTCTCGGTGGGGAGTATAAGAAGAGCATGACAGGCCAAATCAATAAAGCGAAAAGACTTGTATTGAGTGATGGACATGTTGCCCTGCTAAAGGCGCTTGAACTGCCTGCGATAGTCCTCTCTCAATGTAATAGGAAGGAACTTCTCAAGAAATAGCTGAGAGAACTAGTCCCAAGTTAAAGCAGGCGACCCAGCTGGTCTAGCCAAACAAAAATCCCTCCATCATTTCTTGGCGTAACCTTACAGACGGAAGGCAGCAATGTCGACCCCATTGGTCTCCACTATCCCCATGTTACGCAACACCTCGTGACAACTATTTAGATAGTCCTGGGAATCCTGTGAAGATGTACCGCCATAGATAGTGGTGAAAAGCTTGGTAAACCTATCCAATCTCCACAAGGCCTCAGAAGTCATAGCTGATCCATCGCCGGTCTGTGCTACAACACCCGACGGAACTACCCCAATTGGCTAAGCTGCTGGAGTCTGAAACTGGGGAGTCATCTGCTCCGGAGTGTTAGTAATGGGAGTCTGGGCTCATCCCCCAGCCTGAGAGACGGCTGGTGCTATAGGCAATGTTCCAGCTTGAACGACACTCTCCATAAGGTCCATTAGACGGACCAGAGCATCCTGAAGTACCGGGGTGGCGATGAACCCCTCTGGAACCTGAGCTGGCCCAGTTGGAACGGTTTGGGCTGGAGCCTCCTTATCAAACTCTACCTGAGGCTCCGCCGCTGGTGTTGCTGCTAGAGCTCTAGGCTGAGCCCTACCCCTGCCTCGGCCTCTAGCACGGCCTCAGCCTCGTCCTCTACCTATCGTAGGAGCTGCCACTGGGGGCTCGGGCTGCTGATCAATTGATGAAGCGGTACGTGTTCTCGCCATCTGCGAAAGAACAAGAGTAGAAAGTTCAATTAGCATTGAGAGTTCAAATCGCACGACAAAGAAGAATAGAAGTGAAATTGTTCCTAAACTCTGTAGCCTCTCGGGATAGGCACAGACGTCTCCGTACCGATCCCTCAGACTCTACCTAGCTTGTTCGTGAATTGCGAGACCAAGGCAACCTAGTGCTCTGATACCAACTTATCACGACCCGGATTTCCCACCGTCGGGATCGTGATGGCGCCTAACTTGTCGAAATGCTAAGCAAGCCAAGAGATAAGGATTCAATACGCTAACCACTATCCAATTCAGTATATAACAACAATTAAACTAAACAGATTAAAGGAATACGGAATTTCATAATAATCCAAGTACTAACACACGACTACCCAAAATCTGGCATCGCAATCCACGAACTACTAAGAGTCACTGCAAATACTAGCTGCAAGACGAAAAAATACAATTGTTGTCGAATTAAAAGAAAATAGGAAACTAGGATAACTGGAAGGGGACTCCAGGGTCTGCGAACGTCGGCAGATCTACCTTGGGTCTCCTGTTAGACTGAAGGCAGTAGCTCAAATCGGGTCAGCACGGTCCGGTACCTAAATCTGCACAAAAAGTGCAGAGTGCAGTATCAGTACAACCGACCCCATGTACTGGTAAGTGTCGAGCCTAACCTCGGCAAAGTAGTGACGAGGCTAGGACAAGACACATATATAAACTTGTGCAGATATACAATATGCTAAAAGAAATAACAATTAACAGAAGATAAACAGATATTAACGGGAGGGGAAACATTCTAAGGGGTATCACAATAATGAATCACAGCAGTAGAGGAAGTTAAAATAGCTAGTAGACCTTGAACCGAAAATAAAAGTAAACACAGCAAACTAAAAAATGCACGGCATCACCATTCGTGCTTTTACTCTCAACCTCACCAGATAATCAATAATGGAAACGTGCACGGCATCACACTTCGTGCTTTATCACTCTTCCTCACCATATAAATAATAGAAACATGCATGGCATCACCCTTTGTGCTCTATCACTCTTCCTCACCATACAAATAATTTAAACGTGCACGGCATGGCCCTTCGTACTTTATCACTCTACCTCACCAAACAAGAGACAACAATAATAGAGAGGTAGAAATGGCAATAACAAGTCTTACTTCAACACTTAATTCCACAATACCAATCTCAACTTTGGGTAAAAACCCCATCAATACCAAATTCCATAAAACACGATAAAAACTTCTCAACACATCGGTTATCTTGTCTACACATGAACAATATGATCAAAATATAACATTTCCAAGAATAAAGCTCACTCACATGTTATGACTCGACAAAAACGTATAGATACTCATCACCTTACCTATACATTGTACTCAACAACCAAACACGTAACAAGTAAGCAAATAACACATAATCCCTCAAGCTAAGGTTGGCCACAACACTTACCTCACTCCTCCGGCCAAAATCAAGGCTCAATCACCGCTTTTTCCTTCACACAAGCCTCCAGACCGATAGAATCTAGCAAATAATCAACCAAACAATTCAATTTAAGCCTTAGGAACTACCCATGATAGCAAGGAATTCAATTTAGGCAATTTTGGAAAAAGTCAACACCCGGGCCCGCTTGGTCCAAACCCGAAACTCGGAACAAAATCCGATTACCCATTCACCCCCGAGCCCGGTTAAACAATTGGTTTTCGAATCCAACCTCAATTTGAGGTCTAAATCCCCAAATTTCAAAATTCCTAGCTTCTACCCAAAAACCCCCCAATTCCACAATGAAAATCCTAGATTCTAGGTTGAAATCTTGTTTTAATAAGTGAAAGATTGAAAGAAAAGAGTTAAGAATCATTTACATATGATTTGGGAAGAACTAGCCTTAGGAAAATCGCCTCTTGAGGTTTAGGTTTTGAAAATTTGGGAAATGAATCAAAAATCCCGTCTAAGTCCCTTTTACACAGCTCCAGATGTCGCATTTGCGACCTGAGCTTCGCAATTGCGAAGCTCGCAAATGCGAAGTTCTCCACACCTCTGCTGCCTTCATAATTGCGAAGGTAATTTCGCAATTGCGAACAAGAACCTCCGCAAATGCGACAAAATGATCGCATTTGCTATCACTGCCCTTCCCAATTGTACTTCGCAATTGCGAAGAAATCTTCACAATTGCGAAGACAGCATGGCCCAGCTTCTTATCGCAATTGCGATAAAAGCCTCACAACGGAACTTGCAGGGTTCGCAATTGCGATGCCTGATCTCGCAATTGCGAGATCAGAGGCCTACAACAGGTTCAGTCATACCAGTAGATTTTACTAAGTTCCAAAACACCCCGTAGTCTATCCGAAACTCACCTGAGCCCTCGGGGCTCCAAACCAAACATGCACACAAGTCTTCAAACATCATACGAACTTGCTCGTGCGATCAAATCGCCAAAATAACATCTAAAACTACCAATTTAACACCAAAACACATGAAATTCTCAAGAACACTTGAAATTCCTATTAACACAATCGGACGCCCGAATTACATCAAATCAACTCCGGTTTTCACCACATTTCATAGACATGAATTAAATATTATATTAAACCTGTAACGGGCTCCGGAACCAAAATATGGGCCCGATACAAACGAGATCAAACATTAATCAATTTCTTTAAATCCTTAGATTTTCAGTTTAACAATTTCTAACAAAAATTCATTACTCGGGCTAGGGACCTCCGAATCCGATTCCGGGCATACGTCGAGGTCCCATATTTTACTACGGACCCTCCGGGACCGTCAAAACATGGGTCCGGGTCTGTTTACTCAAAATATTGACCAAAGTCAACTAAAATCAACTTTTTAAGGCAAAACTTATTATTTTCTCCAATTCCCACATAAAGGCTTTCCGGAAACGCGCCCGGACTGCGCTCGTAAAATGAGGAGAAATAAATGAGGTTTTGAAGGCCTAGGAACACCGAATTGGGTTCTAAAATGCAAGATGACCTTTTGGATCATCACAGATAATTATGTGACATGCGAGTGTCGTGTACGTGAGGTGACGAGTGCGTACACAAGCTAATTGTTGTAAAATCCAGTTTTTAATGAATAGTAACCTGTTATATCTTAAATGAGTTATCCCAGCATGTGCAGTTATCCTGTTTAGCCTAGTATCGCATGTTTCCATGTCTTAAATGCTTATTTGAAATCTGTGCGGCATGCTTAGTTGAATTTCCTGCTTTTCCTTGACTTGTATTTATTCTTAAACTGTAGGATTTTTGCTGTAATTATTTTTTCCATCAATTTCGAGTTGTGTGTTTACTTTTGGGACTACGGGGCAGTACCTCGGGAGATCCCCTGTTGCATATTTAATTTTGGGACTACGAGGCGGTACCTCGGGATATCCCGGTTGCATATTTACTTTTGGGACTATGAGGCGGTGCCTCGGGAGATCCCCTATTGAGCATTTACTTTTGGGACTACGAGACGGTATCTCGTGGAGCGTCCCTATTATTTATCCCTATATGCAGTGTTGTTATCTTCCTATATTTCTCGTTGTTAAATTCTGAGTCTTTCATTCTTTTGTTATATCTTCTACCTTATTTGTTATATTCCGGTAGGTCCCTGACCTAACCTCGTCACTACTCTACCGAGGTTAGACTTGGCACTTACTGGTACCATTGTGGTGTACTTATGCTAACTCTTCAAGTTTTGTTTGCAGACCCAGGTACATCCTACTAGCCCCAATATTAGTTGAGAGTACTTGCTGCTGCTTCGGAGAGTTCAAGGTATATTTGCCAGCGTTTGCAGACCTCGGAGTCCCCCTCTATCCTTTTATGGTGTTCCTCCTTTATTTCTCCTAGTTACTGATATGTAGAACCAGTTAGACAAATTCTTAGAGCTTGTGACTTCTGACTATCGGGTCTTTGGGTGTTGTTTATATTCGGAGTTGTTGGTTTTACTTGTACATGTCGAGCGGCAGTTTTCCAGCTTTATATATATATACACACACACCTGTTATTGTTAAGGTTTAGTAGTTATTTATATTATTGTTTACTTTTTCCGCAATTGTTAGGCTTACCTAGTCTGAGAGACTAGGTGCCGTCACAACATCTTACGGGGGGAGATTTGGGTCATGACAAGTTGGTATCAGAGCTCTAGGTTCATAGGTGTTATGAGTCACAAGCAGGTTTAGTAGAGTCTCGTGGATCAGTACGGAGATGTTTGTACTTATCTTCGGGAGGCTATGAAACTGTTAGGAAGATTTCACTTCTTTGATCCCTTGTCGTGCGAAATTATTGAACTCGGAATTTTAACTTCTGTCTTCTATTCTCTCACAGATGGTGAGGACACGTACAGCCGGATCAGATGACCAGGTACCCACGTACCTGCTAGAGCCGCAAGAGGCAGTGCTGGGGTAGAGGCCGAGGACGTCCACGTGGTGCAGCCAGAGCACCCGCACGAGCTGCTACGGAGGAGCCACCAGTAGCTTCAGTCGGAGCACAAGCACCCGAGACGCCTATTACAGCACCAACTCTTCAGGAGACCGTTGCACGGTTTCTGAGCATGTTTGGCACTTTGGCTCAGGCATGGTTGATCCCACTTGCTCCTGCCATATCTCAGGCCGGGGGAGAAGCATAGACGCTTGCCGCCCGCACCCAAGAGCAACGGGTTCAGGTCGACCACGTTCTAGAGGTCATACCAGTGCAACAGGTAGCCCCAGTTTGGCCCGAGGGTAGGGCAGCAGTTTCTAAGGAGGAGCAGCTCAGGCTCGAGAGGTATAAGAAATATGACCCTCGTACTTTCAGTGGGCTGTCGTCAGAGGATGGCTAAGGCTTTCTTGCGGAGTGCCACCGTATCCTCCGTACTATGGGTGTAGCAGAGTCGAGTGGGGTTTATTTCACTACGTTCCAGCTTAGAGAAGCGGCCTATTAGTGGTAGCGTGCTTATGAGTTGGGTAGTCCGGCTGAGGCAGCTTCACTCACATGGTTGTGGTAAATAAATCCCGATTGGGATTCATATGATAAGAACAATCCGAATCTAAAATCCACTGATTATCAGATTTGAAACTATTATTAGTTACTAAAAAAATAGTTCCCTCAGTCTCATCAGCAGCTACACTTGCTTCGGCAGTGTCAGTATTTTTGTACTCATTTTTCTTTCTATATGCTTTTCTTTGTTTTTCAATTTAAAGCATTCAGAAATAATGTGACCTTTCTTATGACAGTATCTGCACATGACATTTCTGTATCTGGATTTTAACCTTGATTTAGGTCTCTCACTACTTGAATCTTTCTTATTGGATCTACCTCTTATGAACAAGCCTTCCCCTTGGTTCTCACTAGTTTTCTCAGTAATCTGTCTATTTGTTCTTTTTATTTTAAAATAGATTTGATATCTTTACAAGAGATATTATCCTTTCTATAAAGCATTATATGTTTAAACGACTGGGGTAAGGAAACAAGCAATAACATAGCTTGATCCGCATCTTTGATTTCAGTATCTATGTTACTTAAATCCATAAGAAGAGAATTAAAAGTATCAAGATGTGTAAGTATAGATGTACCTTCAGCCATACGAAAAGCGTAGAGTTTTTGCTTTAGGTAAAGCCTATTTTCTACTATTCTTTTTCGTATACAGGGCTTTCAGCTTTTCCCATATGCCTTTGGCTGAGCTTTGTGTAGAAACTTTACGCAAAAAAACTCATTTAAGAGATTTATAATAATACCTGCTTTTGCCTTTTTGTCAATGACGGCAAACTCCTCGCCCGTCATTTTATCTGGCTTCTTCTCCTTTCCTTGTTGTGCCAAATCTAAGCAATCCTGAATTAGGATAGCTTCCATCTTTAATTGCCACATTCTAAAGTTTGCACTTCGATCAAATTTCTCAACATAAGTCTTTGTTAGAGTCATTGACTACTGAAACAAACCCGGTTAGACCCGGCTCTGATACCAATTTGTTAGGATCGAAAATCGAGTAGTGCAAAATTTAGCCAAACAATGTTATAATGACAATAACAAAGACAATACAAGTTGATAACAACAAATTTAACGTGGTTCGGTCAAAGTGACCTACGTCCACAAGCAGAGAGGAGCAAATTCACTATAGCAATAAGAATATAAAAGAGCATACAAAATTAGAGTAAATACTCTAATTAATCCCAAATACGCCCGAGAGAATAACCTAGCTCACAAGATCACTCCAAATAAAGGGGATCACACAAGTGTTTCCCAACACTCAACTCTCTTACAAATAACTCTCAATAAAGGAGAAGAGGAAGAAACAAGAAATGAAGACTTGAGTCTTGTTGGTGTGTTTAAAATGAACTAATGGCCTTTTCTGTTATAGGCAAAAAAGCCTTGGCCTCCAAGCTGTAAAACAAAAAATACAACTTGTGCAAATGATATCCACCACACAATACAATTTTTTTGGGTCCCAAAAAACATTGCCAACAAGGTCTACTTTGCAAATAGGCTTATACTTACGTGAGATGAAGCTAGTCAAAATATTGGCCATATTTCACATTTTCCTAACATTACAAGCAAATCAAAAAGCAAGAAATTTAATTCTTTGTACTTAATTAGTACTAACTAGCCTAGGATGAATGAAGACCATAATCAATTTTCAATTCTTTGTACACCTCAAATTACTAATTAATGGACAGCTTTAAATAGTAATTACAAGAAGCAATCGAGTTAATTAATAAAAACAAACTTTCTCACTTTGAAGTAAGTAGTAAAGAACAGAGGAACAAAATGTTAGACAGATGAGATCTCTTCCATGTTAACCATAGTATTCATACTTAATTTACACAGTTACCTATAATAGAATTTCACCTATCCATGTTCACAAAGTAACCATTCATCTTCTGTTTACATACTGCAATAATCCAAACTACCTATATAACTAATGATTTCTGCTTCCTATTCCTGGTCTCTGCTTAATTAATTACCAACAGACTTAATTAATGACCTGATTCAAGGAGCCTGCCTACTGAGTGGCCATCCAACCTAAGTCTGCTGCAATAACATCATCATTATCAGAACCCAATAATTCCTCCATTGTGAAGCACTCGTCGCTGCTTATAACTAAGCATGGCTCAGCATAGTAATCTGATGATGTTAACATATCAGTAAAACTGATAGGTGCCCTCTCTTCAATGTTGTGCACTTGCTCTTTTGACCACTGATCAGACACAAATCCAGCATTAATGTTTTCTTCATTAACCATGGCACTACTACTTCCTTGAGCCATTGGACACATGATGTTCTGCTCATCAATATTGCAGATAGGCAAATGGGGTTCTGCAGTATTTGATTTTTCTGCTAGTAAACTACCCATGTACTCGTACACTTTCATATCCACATGATCAATATTTATGTCAGCCAATGTTGATGGAACATTACTATGGTCTTGTTGCAACTGAAAGCCATTATTATCAGGTGAGTAGTA
>NW_017674565.1:75107-81631 GCF_001879085.1 Nicotiana attenuata
CTCCGCCCCCTCCCCACACCGCTAAAAAAAATTATTTTTTTTACCTTAAGTTTTTTTTTTGCAATTTCGAATTCTGTTTTTCGTTTTCTGCACCACCCACCCCAACCTACCCCCCCCCACCGCACTAAAAGAATTTTTTTTTACTTTGTTTTTGTAATTTAAATTTCTATTTTTTCGTTTTACCAACCCCCCCCCCCTCCAAAAAAAATTTATTTTTTAAATATATTTTTCAGTTTTAATTTTTTTTATTTATCGCTTTAAAGGTTCAAAATTTTACAAGATCAAAAATTATGAGTTCGGAGGTTTATGTGTTTGGAAGTTTACGGGTTCAAAATTTCGCGGTTTTGAAAGTTTAGCGGTTCGAAAATTTATGAAATTTGTGTGTTCGGAAGGTTGTTGGTTTAAAAGCTTATGGCTTCATGTGTATTATATCTAAATTATTTATGAATACTCTTGAGAAGTCATTTTCCTTAATTTGCGTACCAAACACCGGAAAATGAATAAGATTACAACTTGTTTTCCAAGAAAATATTTTCTTGGAAAACATTTTCCACGGAAAACATTTTCCGTTATACCAAACACACCCTAAGTGTGCATTTTATACGGTCTTGCTAATTATATAATAAGTTGATGAATTGGTTTGTAACGACCCGACCGGTCGTTTTGAGCTCTAGCACTCCGTTCAGCAGCCTGAGGCCGTGAGTAGCTTCATTTCAGGTATTATAACTTGTGTGTGTGGTCGGAATTGAATTTTGGGAAGTCCAGAGTTGAATTGGCAGGAGAATTCTCATTTCGGAAGCTTAAAGATTAAAGAATGAACTAGAATTGGATTTTTGAGTAGACGACCTCGGAATCGGGATCTGAAGGTTCCAGCAGGTTTGTATGATGATTTCGGACTTGGGCGTATGCCCGGTTCGGGTTTCGGATAACCCGGGAGCGTTTTGGCGCCTATTGTGGAAGTTAGCATTTTAGAAGAAATTTCATAAGTTTGGCTTGAAGTGCATTTCAGTGCTATCGATGTCCGTTTGGGATTCCCAGTCTGTGAATAGCTCCGTATGGTGATTCTGCAGTTGGGAGCGCGATCGGAAGTGAATTCGGAGGTCCGTAGGTCATTTTGGAGCCATTTGGCTAAAGATAGAAATTTGAAGGTTTTTGAGAAGTTTGACCGGAGGTGGACTTTTTGATATCGGCGTCGGAATCCAATTCCGAAAGTTGGAGATGTCCGTAATGTCAAATATGACTTGTACGCAAAATTTGAGGTCAATCGGACGTGATTTGATAGGTTTAAACATCGGATATAGAAGTTTGAATTTTTGAAGTTCATTAAGTTTGGATTGGAGGTCGATTCATGATTTTAGCGTTGTTTGATGTGATTTGAGGCCTCGAGCGAGTCCGTAATGTGTTTTGGGATTGGTTGGTATGCTTGGTTGTGGTCCTGGGGGCTTCGGGTGGAATCCGGGTGGTTAACGGGTCGGAAATGGGATTTTTGGAAGGCTGAGGTTTGGTGCTTCTGTCATAACCGCATCTGCGGTTCTAGGACCACAGAAGCGGATTTTGGTCTAAGGCTCGAGGACCGCAGATGCGGTCAAGGTTCCGCAGAAGAGGGACCGCATCTGTGGGAGGCGTGTCGCAGAAGCGAGATTGGGGCGGCCCAGGGAGGACCGCAGATGCGGTATTTGGACCGCACCTGCGGAACCGCAGAAGCGGTCGATGGACCGCAGGTGCGAAAAATGCTGGGGGCAGAATGGTTGTTTAAAATCGGGATTTTTGCCATTTCTTCTCATATTTTCATGGCCTGGGCGATTTTTGGGAGAGCATCAAGTGGGATTTTCGTCATCTATGTTAAGGTAAGTTACTCCTACTCATTTACAAGTTAAATACAAGATTATATCATGGAATTAGACATGAAAATTGTGGGAAAATTGGGATTTTTGGAAGAAAACCTAGAAACTTGATAAATTGGATTTTACCACGAATTTGAGCATGGAATTAGGAGTAAATTATATATTTGAGCTAGTGAAGCTATGTGTAGAGTATATCTTCGAAAAATTTCGGATTTCGGGCACGTGGGCCCGAGGGCGTTTTGGTCAACTTTTCGATCGGAGTTAGGAATTGCTATAAATTAGATTGTAACGAATATTTGAGCATATATTAATGGATTTGCGTAACCGTTGGCCAGTTTTGGAGCGTGGTGCATCAATTAGAGTCTTCGAAGGGCGTGGAATGCCGGTTATGGATCTTCGGAGTGAGGTGGGTCTCATTTCTAACCTTGTAAGAGGGAATTGTCCCCATAGGTAAAATAATTGATTATGTGCTCCTATTTGCGGGGGCTACGTACGCACGAGGTGACAAGAGTCCGTGCGTAGCTACTATTATGCCATTGTCCGGGTAGTTAGGGCCCAAAAGCATGTTATACTTGAATTATTTATGAACCTATTGATAGCTTGAATTGCTTAAATCACCTTGGATTAGCAAACAAATTTAAAAGGAGACTAAACATCATTTTTCCTGAATTGTTAAAAAGAGAAGTTGTTTTATTTGGATAAATATTCTCGATAAGTTCTTAATTGACTGATATTGAGCATGTATCTCTATGTGTACCTGCGTCGCATGCATGATTCGCGGAGCAGGGTATGTGTTTATTTATGAAACGGCTGAACGCCTCGGTAGATTAAATAGATGCATCTATAGGCGCGCCGTCGACCCTCGGCAAGTGCACAGTTTATTTCTGTTGGATCGGGCCGTCGCCTCTGTGTGATTTGCGCATGTTATATTGTTGCTTGAGAATTTTAAATATGAAATGTGCCCTTCGTGGCTTGATATAAATTGATAAGATAATAAAGAGTAAACCTTGAAAATCCTTGATTATTTGTTGAAGGTGTTTACCTGTTTTCTGGCTTCGTGAATTAGGACTGCTATATAAATCCATGATTTCCTCACATTTTTAGTATATTGTCAATTGACCTTTAGTAAGTGTCGAAGTTGACCATCTCGTCTCTACTTCTTCGAGATTGACGGGATACTCATTCAGTACACGTTGGTTACGTACTCATACTACACTTATGTGCATTTTTGTTGCACAGGTATATCTATCTCTAGCAGCCCACTGGGCATAGCAGCACGGATGATTCGGGGACTAGGTGAGTTGCATTATTCGAGGCGGCCGCAGCTAGTAAAGTTCCTTCCAGCAAATTATATTTTCTTTCTGTCCACTATATTCCGGACGGGTGTTGTATTGTATTTTATTTTCCTTATCAGTGGTTGTTATGCTATTTGGATTAGTCTTTTTATATTTGACCTTTGATATTACTCTACAATAGCTACATATCCACTTTACAATATTTTTAATCAAATTGTTTGGATAGTTTTTGGTAATCTTCCATTTTCTAAAGTTTATACCAATTAATATGAGATACACGTGCAATGCACGTGTCCAGAAACTAGTTTAACTATTAAGCTCTTAGATTATCTTCAATGGAAATCTGTTGGATACCTTTTTGCTGAAAGTTTAGACACGAATAATCGTCAATTCAAGAGTTATATAGCTATTGCCGAATGAAATCTACGAAACAAGCTAAAATTACAAAGTTCTTTGATCACGCGCAACTAGGCCTTAAAAAAAGGACTAAGCGGTTGCTGCAAATATATAATCCGGTTCAGTCCGGAGTCGAATCCCGCAGGGAACTAACCTATTTACTACAACTTTTAACACTGCTAATGAATAGCTCAAACAATCCCCGGATGCAAGATTTTTAATGGATAATGAGTAGAATTTAGTTAACTAAGGAAAAATAATAATAAAACTAGCAATAATCAAGAATATAGTTGAATTCTATGGTAAAATCGTCTAGGGTTATTGATTTCCCCAATTGCCGGATTAGTTCCTGACACGTTAGCTATAATCTTGCCGTAATACTCTATAAGAAATATGAGTTCTGGGTTACCGCAATTATCTCTCGATAAATTACGATAATTTACTAGAAGCATTCTCTCGAACTTCTCTAGTTAACAATTTATGCAACTCAGAATTATCCCACTAGAGCTTCGTTATCGCTAATCCTGCTTTTAAATTGAAGTAATTAATCTCTTAACTTACCGGAAAGTGGTATTGTTCAACAACAATCTAACCCAGTGTTCTTTCTCAAGCAACACAAGGTAACTAGACACAATTAATCAAGGGACCTTTCAATTAATCACAAGAAAACACATAGTCGAACAATTATAGAGTAAGAAACGGCTTAATTATATCAAAACGTAATCAAGACTTCATCCAACAATTGGTTCCATCAACCCTAGATTAGAAGTTTAGCTACGCATAATCGTTTTCACAATCATAATGATAATAATTCATTCTCAATGATAAAAACAAGAAGAAGAAGAAGGGTAAAAACTCTATGCCAAATCTTCTGCCTTGCTTCTTTCCTGTTCTTGCCTTCAAAAACACTTCAAAAACCTCGATATCCTCTATTTGGGCGAGCTGGGCTTCTTATAGGTCAAGGAGAGTCGTCTTAGAAATTACACAATTGACCTTGCAATGTTTGGCTCCGAGCACCCCGTCCGCGGCCGCAGATGGACCGCGGATTGACCACGGATTCGACATATGTTCTGTCCACGGCCGTGGATTGACCGCGGACCTGGGCGCGGATTTCATCCTTGCTCTTTCTTCTCTTTTTTCGATCGTGTTGTCCTCCGATTGACCTTCCATGCTCCATATTGACTCCAAAACACTCTTTTAGCTTTCTCCTAGCTCGGAGTGGCTCCTGCAAAGCAATAAACTCGTAATTAGAGCATTTTGTTATCTTTTACAATCAAACATAGGTAAAGTGCGGCCAAATTAGAGTGTAAAGCTAACTTGCATGATTATCATCTATTATCATTCTTCCATCAATCTTAAAGGAATTTAGTTTTCTAGATAGCTTTAAAATGTCTGCCTTAGAGTTTAAATCTTTATACGTTTAGTTATGAATAATTAGTAATGTATTAACCTTTTTCAATATTTAACTAATGAAATATACATATCTTTTAAGATTTTAAATTTGAATAATAATTTGATCTTCTATATGTAATATTAAAAAAGAAAAAATAATTAATTTTGGACAATTTTTTTCTATAACTGCCAAAAAATATTTAAATATCAAATATTGTTATAGGCGTATAACAGTCATTTATTATAAAAGCTAAAAAATATCGGATTAATCGAGATTGCTATAAACAAAATTGACTGTATATCGAAGGGCAGCCTATATAGACTGTCATGCCAAAGCGGACATCATGGCTTCTGCAGAAAACCTTTAATTTTATTGAGGAAGCTAGTTATGATATCTCTCCTTTGCAGTTAATGAACAATTTGTCAACCAAAGAAGTTTACACTTCGAGAAATTATGAAAATGTGCCGTGGAAGAGGTTGATATGCAACAATTGACAGATTATACACAAGGGACAGGCTTATAAGGGGGCCGGATTTGATTAATAACATCCAACGTCCTCTGTGTGGAGCAGAGCCCGTCTCAACAAGATTGGGGCCTAAAGCCAAATTTCAGAGAGAGGTCCTAAGTAAGAATATTAACGAATAATTTGCAATGATAAAGTAAAAAATAAACGTAAAATAATACAGCCCGCTAAAGAATTTGATAAGTTGATATACAACAACATATCCTGTGAAAATCCACAAAGTGGAGTCTGGGGAGGTAGAGTGTATGCAGAGCTTACCTCTATCTTTGGAGATAGAGATGTTATTTCCGAAAGACTCTCGGCTCGAGAGAAAGCATGGCAAAAAAAAAGGCCAGATAAGGACAATCAATTCAATACGGTATGAAAATGAAACGAAAGTAAATAAGTCATAATAAAGTAGTCTAAAAAGGAGCAGTAGCTGTCACAGATAAATAAGATAATCGAAGTACAAAATCAAAGGGTAAGAAACTATAGGGCAAGATAAGTTGATATAATGATATCGAAAAGTGTTGCATTGCTTCAATATGATGATAGCTTGTTGTAATGCTTTGAATAAGACAACTTGTAAGCCGTGGCAAGTTGCCAATTGAGAGACTTTTCAATATTGAGAATAAGAATAGTAAAAGAGAGAATGAAAATGGTAAATATATAAATAATAATGTGGGCATGTATAAGTTGTTAGGATATATATGAGGCAAAAAAAAAAAAAAAAAAAAAAAAAAAGGCTACCCTACCCATGTCAGGAAACAATTCATTAAAAATTATTCCATTCTCTAATTATAACAACAATGCTCACATTAAAGTACATTGTACGTTCGCTCCAAAATTTACTTTTTAAATTTAAATAGTACACACATTTTTTAATTAATACATATACGACACATCTTTAAGGTAAAAACGGGGACCCCGTAAACGGACTGGGCCCGAACGCGATTGCTTTATTGGCCTTGTAGTCCAGCCACCATGACGTAGAGTTTGTGATAAAGTGTTGATCATCAATTCATCCAGTGTGTGTTTTCTCCGAGTAAGTTACTGGCATGACAAGGTTATCATAGAGCTTCCAAGGAATGCAA
>NW_017674565.1:84233-87413 GCF_001879085.1 Nicotiana attenuata
ACAGTAAAGGGTAACGATCTAACAAAGGAGCAAGTACCGTCAGTATTACCAAAAAAGTTTGGCAAAATCCTAACCGGAGGAGCCCTAACTTGGTACTCACAACTACCAGCACGGTCTATAACAACGTTTGAAGAAATGGCTGATAAGTTCGTCACCGCCCACGCCGGAGCTAAGAAAGCGGAGGCCAGGGTGAACGACATATTTGTCGTTAGGCAATCGCCAGGTGAGGGACTGAGGGACTTCCTCGCTCGGTTTAACAGGGTGAGGATGAGCTTACCAAACGTATCGGAAGGAATGGAGGTGGTAGCCTTCCAAAACGGGTTGAACAAAAGTGGGTCAAAGGCAACCAGGAAGTTGTTGAAAATAGGCTCATGAAATACCCTCCCACCACTTGGGAAGAAATTCACAACGCCTACTGTGCCGAGGTGAGAGCAGACGATGACGACCTTAACTATCACGACCCGAATTTCCCCACCTTCGGGAATCGTGATGGCACCTACTCGTGAAAGCTAGGAAAGCCGACAGCTACAGTTTTGACCACCATTATTATTAATTCAAACAGGAACAGATAATAACTAAAACAAAATAATTATGAAATGCGGAAGTGATATAGCAATCCAACAATTCTAATACGTAACTATCCCAATGATCTGGTGTCACAATCCACGAACGACTAAGATTTACAACAAATATAAGTCTGAAAGAAGTACAACTGTTCTCAAAATAGAAGAGACGGAAGAAACTCACGGAAAGGGGACTTCAGGCAGTTATCCTGTTTAGCCTAGTATCGCATGTTTCCATGTCTTAAATGCTTATTTGAAATCTGTGCGGCATGCTTAGTTGAATTTCCTGCTTTTCCTTGACTTGTATTTATTCTTAAACTGTAGGATTTTTGCTGTAATTATTTTTTCCATCAATTTCGAGTTGTGTGTTTACTTTTGGAACTACGGGGCAGTACCTCGGGAGATCCCCTGTTGCATATTTACTTTTGGGACTACGAGGCGGTACCTCGGGATATCCCGGTTGCATATTTACTTTTGGGACTATGAGGCGGTGCCTCGGGAGATCCCCTATTGAGCATTTACTTTTGGGACTACGAGACGGTATCTCGTGGAGCGTCCCTATTATTTATCCCTATATGCAGTGTTGTTATCTTCCTATATTTCTCGTTGTTAAATTCTGAGTCTTTCATTCTTTTGTTATATCTTCTACCTTATTTGTTATATTCCGGTAGGTCCCTGACCTAACCTCGTCACTACTCTACCGAGGTTAGACTTGGCACTTACTGGTACCATTGTGGTGTACTTATGCTAACTCTTCTGCACAAGTTTTGTTTGCAGACCCAGGTACATCCTACTAGCCCCAATATTAGTTGAGAGTACTTGCTGCTGCTTCGGAGAGTTCAAGGTATATTTGCCAGCGTTTGCAGACCTCGGAGTCCCCCTCTATCCTTTTATGGTGTTCCTCCTTTATTTCTCCTAGTTACTGATATGTAGAACCAGTTAGACAAATTCTTAGAGCTTGTGACTTCTGACTATCGGGTCTTTGGGTGTTGTTTATATTCGGAGTTGTTGGTTTTACTTGTACATGTCGAGCGGCAGTTTTCCAGCTTTATATATATATACACACACACCTGTTATTGTTAAGGTTTAGTAGTTATTTATATTATTGTTTACTTTTTCCGCAATTGTTAGGCTTACCTAGTCTTAGAGATTAGGTGCCGTCACAACATCTTACGGGGGGAGATTTGGGTCGTGACAAGTTGGTATCAGAGCTCTAGGTTCATAGGTGTTATGAGTCACAAGCAGGTTTAGTAGAGTCTCGTGGATCAGTACGGAGATGTTTGTACTTATCTTCGGGAGGCTATGAAACTGTTAGGAAGATTTCACTTCTTTGATCCCTTGTCGTGCGAAATTATTGAACTCGGAATTTTAACTTCTGTCTTCTATTCTCTCACAGATGGTGAGGAAACGTACAGCCGGATCAGATGACCAGGTACCCACGTACCTGCTAGAGCCGCAAGAGGCAGTGCTGGGGTAGAGGCCGAGGACGTCCACGTGGTGCAGCCAGAGCACCCGCACGAGCTGCTACGGAGGAGCCACCAGTAGCTTCAGTCGGAGCACAAGCACCCGAGACGCCTATTACAGCACCAACTCTTCAGGAGACCGTTGCACGGTTTCTGAGCATGTTTGGCACTTTGGCTCAGGCATGGTTGATCCCACTTGCTCCTGCCATATCTCAGGCCGGGGGAGAAGCATAGACGCTTGCCGCCCGCACCCAAGAGCAACGGGTTCAGGTCGACCACGTTCTAGAGGTCATACCAGTGCAACAGGTAGCCCCAGTTTGGCCCGAGGGTAGGGCAGCAGTTTCTAAGGAGGAGCAGCTCAGGCTCGAGAGGTACAAGAAATATGACCCTCGTACTTTCAGTGGGCTATCGTCAGAGGATGGCTAAGGCTTTCTTGCGGAGTGCCACCGTATTCTCCGTACTATGGGTGTAGCGGAGTCGAGTGGGGTTTATTTCACTACGTTCCAGCTTAGAGAAGCGGCCTATTAGTGGTAGCGTGCTTATGAGTTGGGTAGTCCGGCTGAGGCAGCTTCACTCACATGGTTGTGGTAAATAAATCCCGATTGGGATTCATATGATAAGAACAATCCGAATCTAAAATCCACTGATTATCAGATTTGAAACTATTATTAGTTACTAAAAAAATAATTCCCTCAGTCTCATCAGCAGCTACACTTGCTTCGGCAGTGTCAGTATTTTTGTACTCATTTTTCTTTCTATATGCTTTTCTTTGTTTTTCAATTTAAAGCATTCAGAAATAATGTGACCTTTCTTATGACAGTATCTGCACATGACATTTCTGTATCTGGATTTTAACCTTGATTTAGGTCTCTCACTACTTGAATCTTTCTTATTGGATCTACCTCTTATGAACAAGCCTTCCCCTTGGTTCTCACTAGTTTTCTCAGTAATCTGTCTATTTGTTCTTTTTATTTCAAAATAGATTTGATAACTTTACAAGAGATATTATCCTTTCTATAAAGCATTATATGTTTAAACGACTGGGGTAAGGAAACAAGCAATAACATAGCTTGATCCGCATCTTTGATTTCAGTATCTATGTTACTTAAATCCATAAGAAGAGAATTAAAAGTATCAAGATGTGTAAGTATAGA
>NW_017674565.1:88640-92391 GCF_001879085.1 Nicotiana attenuata
ATAGGTGCCCTCTCTTCAATGTTGTGCACTTGCTCTTTTGACCACTGATCAGACACAAATCCAGCATTAATGTTTTCTTCATTAACCATGGCACTACTACTTCCTTGAGCCATTGGACACATGATGTTCTGCTCATCAATATTGCAGATAGGCAAATGGGGTTCTGCAGTATTTGATTTTTCTGCTAGTAAACTACCCATGTACTCGTACACTTTCATATCCACATGATCAATATTTATGTCAGCCAATGTTGATGGAACATTACTATGGTCTTGTTGCAACTGAAAGCCATTATTATCAGGTGAGTAGTATGTGAATTGATTTGAAGTTGTCCATGAACTTCCAACATATTCAACATGACTTTGAACTGAATAAGGTGCCATCTCTTCAATATTCTGCGCTTGTACATCCACTAATTGCAACTGATCAAACGCGTTATTATGTTCGGATGATGCGAATTGATTGGAAGGACACAAATCATGAAAACCTGTCCCTTGATCCTCTGAAGAACTTGTAATATAGTCAAGCTCATGCTCTTGAGTTGTCGAATTCATAACAGCAACAACGTTGTTTCCACTGGCCGCTATTTCCATATGATCTCCTAATTCCTTATGATCATTAGCATGTACGATTTTACGCTTAATGCAGCACAAAACATAATCTTCATGCTGAATTATATTTCGTTGTCTTAACACCTTTAGTATGTTGTCATTAAGACTATACTCTTTCATGTTCCAAACAATATTTTTAATTCCTTGATCGACACTTTTCTCTTTTTCAAGATATCGAAAACTTTTCTTGAACCCAATCAACTTTGACCCTTTAAAAACTGATTTGTGTTTATCAAGTCCTTTCCAACAGCCTCCTCCGATCAGCCGTCGACTGAACCTTGAACCACCCGCTTTTGTTCTCTTCAACTTAGTAAAGAAATAGTTTACCTTTGTATCATCTCCCAGAAAATTGTTTTCGAATATATCCCATGGCTTCTTATTCCCGTAAAGATCCTCAACTCGAATATTATCACACGAGAAACTCTTCATCAGTGGGTCGAAACCTGAATCCCAGTACTGGATTTGGACCATAATTATGGCTGCTTGTAGTCATAATTTTTGTTTTCAGTGGAAGAAACTAGCCTGAAAACAGAAAGGAAATACTTTCACTAAACCCTAAGAACAACAAAGGAGCTGCTGAGGGTTTAATGTAGAAAATATATTGCCTATTTGATGCTACTTATATACGTAGGGTTGGGCTATATATAGGCGGGAAGCAACTGAAAGCCGAATTTACCAAGAATTGGGAAATTTTTAATTCCCCAGTTCTAGACATTTGTAATAAACACCCCTATAACGTCGCTTATTTGTTAAAAAATGCCTTCCTTATATTTCAAATTAAATCAAATACTAAACCAAATAGTAGTATTTAATATTATATATGTAGAGAGTTACCCCTATATTTTTAAAATTAAATACGTAAACTCCCTATATAATGGAAATTCTACACTAGTATCTTGTGTGATTACTGTTATATAAGGATATTTAAATATTTGGCTTTCAAAATACGGAAATTTATATGTAAATTACAAAGTACATGCATCTAATATAACTTGAAGTAAAACAATCAAAAATGAAAATTGAAATGGAAATGAGAAATTCGTGTGTATTAAATATTAGTATAAATTATGCAAGAAGAAAATAAAAACAGCATGCGTGTACAAGATGCAAAAATATTACCATCAGTAATTATTACTATATCTTATCAAATAATTTGTACTTATGATTAAAAATATTGTACTCATTTCCTATATAAGAATTTTAACAGGTGCTTATTTAAAAAAAGTTTATTCTACTATTAATTAAAAGTTAAATAAGAAATTTTTAAATGGGTGAATAAAAAAGTTATATTTATTCTCTTTTAGAAGTTTTTACAAATTTAGTTAGAATTGCAATTTCTAATTTGTTTTAATTATGGATACTTCACTTCCATTTACTTTGTATGATGTTTTTATTATATAAGGGGTTAAATGTCCTATTCTGAAATATAGACAATTGCTGCCTAAAGCTGCTGGAGAACTGAATGGACTGAATATATTGCATATTTTGACATGGATTGTGGCTGCAATATGTAAGTTGCTATGAAATTTGTGTAGGAAAAAAAGATAAGTTGCGGGTACAATGGATTCACATCTATTATGATCAGACCTCTTTATAACAACATTCTTATATAACAGTCATTTACTATAAAAGTCAA
The DNA here is from genome assembly GCF_001879085.1 of Nicotiana attenuata. Lineage (NCBI taxonomy): Eukaryota > Viridiplantae > Streptophyta > Magnoliopsida > Solanales > Solanaceae > Nicotiana > Nicotiana attenuata. The sequence goes on from NW_017674565.1 coordinate 90,888, forward strand.
GTTTTCTTCACAACCGATTTTTAAGTTATATTTTACGTCTCTATAAGAGTTTTTTACATATGACAGCAACAACGATATTTATAGCCGAACGCTCTTTGTAAAATTATCCATCTATAACAGTCATATAAAATCCATAAGAATACTAATAATAATTCTAAAAATATGTACACAATCTTTTCCATTAAACAAAGTGTCTATTTTGCGTAAGATATAAGATTAAGATTTGCACATGATATCTTTCCATCAAAAAAATTCCAAAAAATATTTAGAAAGAAGATCATATCATATCATACTATTATTATAAGCATGAACACATTTAGGTGAAGTTAATTTACTAAAATATCCTTTAAAAACTGAATGGTCATTTACCCCTAATCAAACACTATATACTCCAATAACAAAGTTAATTTCTACATAAAATTTGTATTCCTATGCGTGCATTATTTCAATGTAAAAGACTTCCTTAAATTAAACACCAGAAAGTAAATGCGTAATATTAGGACTAACTTAAATTTCTCCCAGTTGCCTTTCCTTTTCTGTGTTCATATGATAATACCAATGCATGTATACATGATAGAATGACTTTTCAGTTTCTCTTCATTATTTACCAGACAATTATTTTGAGTTTTAAGACCAACCATTATTAAAAGACCCACATGAGGACACCTCGACAGTGGAAGCATCAAACTCCACAATTGGGCTTGACAAAAATGATCATTCCAGTTTGTTGCTTCACCTCAAGAAGGTGATTTGTATAGACAATCTTCCTCTATTCTTTGAGTTTCAGGAAGCAATTTAAGCTGATTTTTCACTATTTTTTTCCCTTTTGATTGATTCTTCAATATTTATGTGTTAACTAAGGGAAACTGTCGATTTATATATATGTAGATAACAGGGAACAACTAGGACAAATATTTTGATCTTCCACATGTTCCAGGCACTGAAGGGGCGTATTTTTCTTTATATCAATTCTCATGCTCATATAAAACTAAAGAAGAGTAGTGGTGCAATTGATGATTCTACCATTGAAAAGATTGAGAACGTTTCCCTGTGAGCGCATAACTTAGCTTCTTTCTTGGAATTCTGCAACTAAAGGTGTGTTTGGTATGAAGGAAAATATTTTTCGGAAAATATTTTCCAATTTTCTCATGTTTGGTTGACTTAAATGTTTTGGAAATATTTTCCTTATGAACTCATTTTCCTCCAAATGGGTGAAATTGTTTTCCTTATCAAGAGAAGGCAAAATATTTTCCAAAACCTCTACTCAACCTTCCCCACCCTCACCAACCCACCTCACCCCTCTCCAAAAAAGGTTTTCTTTTTTTTTTTTTAATTTTAGTTTTCCGTTACCACCCACTCTACTACCCCTCCACCCCACTGCACTCCCCAACATCCTCCGCCCCCCTCCCCCACACCGCAAAAAAAATTATTTTTTTTACCTTAATTTTTTTTTTTGCAATTTCGAATTCTGTTTTTTCGTTTTTCTGCACCACCCACCCCAACC